>NW_010358084.1:75248-93791 GCF_000414095.1 Morus notabilis | reverse complement strand
GTTGGAGGTCGTGCCGCATGTCGTTGAACTCAGCTCGTCGAGATCTTTCTATTGACACCGGTGGTGTCAAAAATGGAGGTCGGAATCTTAACTTGAGTATTTGGCCATTGATGGTTTGTGTGAGAGAGAACGTGAGAGGAGAGAGAGAATGAGCGAGAATAAGAGAAAGAAAGTGTAAGAACCCTAAAAATTTCACTATATAAAGTATCTGATTAAGGTAAGATTACGTGCCTGATCTTATCCTCAATTATTTCTTCTAAACAGATTAAATTTATACTGATTAGAGGTAATTAGTTTAGCTCACGTAAGTTAATCTACTACTTACAGTCCAATATTAATTTCTGAATAATTCAATATTGTTTTATATTCTTACTCGCGTAATATTTCAAACTGTTTCAAGTCTTGAAATTAATTTTAGACTGAACAAATTCTAAATTTTAATTTTCTGTATTCTATCCCGAGAATGACGTTTCTGACAGTGTCAACTCCCGAGCTCATATTGTATCCATCTACTATAGGTATTTATCTTGTGACTTTAACCTAACTGTTTGGCAATTAAGGATTTTTTTCTTCTTTTAAAATGTCAGTGCGTTTTTTTTATATGCCGCTAACATCGTGCTGTGCTTAGAGATTCTTGAAATTAAGATTCTCAAACTATACTTGTACTGAAAATTATTCTGCCTTAAAATACGGCGAGAATTTATCGATCGAATTTACTTGATCGAAACATGAACTTAACATGAAATTTGCTATAGAATTTAGGAATACATATATTAATTCCATAAATCCTCCATTCACAATATAACATAATATTTTCTAAGAAAATCCTTGGCTTAAAAATACATGAATTGTATTATTTAAGGTCTGAAATTTTCTCAGTCATTACATTGTTAGTTTTTATGTGTGTTTTTGTTCTTTTTTTGAAGGTTAGGTGAAAGTCTATGATTTGGAAGGTTTTGGATAACTTTTTGTGGAAAAAGACAGCAAACATAGCGCTTAGGCGCCAATTTGTAGCGTTGTGGCGCTTAGTTTTATGGAACCATGACATTTGGGCCGAATAGGTAGCGTTTTGGCGCCCATGATAGCGTTTTGGCGCCCATGATTCTGTACAGGCAGCGCTAGGAACTCAACGCCGCAGCGCTACGACGCGAGAAAAGACGCGTTTTGAAGGCCAATCGTGAGAAAACTTACCCGTTTTAACCCTAATGCTTGAAAACATATAAATAGATGATTCTAGGGCAATTAAAAGGAGCTTTTGGACTAGAGAGTGACGGCTGGCCTTTGAGAGGAGATTCAAGAAGAAAAAGGAGAATTGAGTACGGAGAAGAAGAACAGCAAAAATCCAGAGACGGAGATGCTTCAATTCAACTCCAAACTAGTTCTTTCTTTCCTTTCCAATGATTAAGACTTTGTTTATGAATTTATTTTGTTTAGAGATGAACTAATTTCTTTTTCTAGGGCTACGATGTAGCCGGATTATAAATGTTCAAATTCTCAATCTTCTTTTTAAGTAATTGATGTTTAATCCATATATGCTGAGTATTTCAATTTATTCTTAATGCTTGTGATTGTTTGGCCAACTATTACATGATTCTGTATTTGATTTGAGACTAGGAGGTGATAATTAAATAAGCTCTTAATTGAAATACCATGAGTTGTTCATAGGATATAGATATCTATGATGCTTGTGCAGTTCTTTTGAATTTCTTGCACTTAATAATTTTCAACAGGTTTAGAAGTCTGCCAGAGATGTAGATTTTACTTGTTGGATTAATATTATTGTTGCTTGAGAAAGAATAATAATTGCTTTAGAGAAATTGCTGTCAGTATATGATTGAATGTTAATTTTCTTGAATTATGGGAATTTGAACATGATTAATTTTGGTGAAATCGGAAACCCTAGAGTCTTAATCTATTGAATTTTCTTCCATTGCTTAGCATTGTTTAATTTATTTAATTGTTTTAGTTTTGCTTTACTTAATTTTATAAACTCTCTTTTCAAGTATTCAAATAAAATTGGGGTTAATACAATTTTGGTAATTAGTAAACAACAATCATCGTGGGACGATATTCTTATTCACTATTATATTACTTAATTGCGATAGCGTATACTTGCGTTACGATTTTTCACAACAAGTTTTTATCGCCGTTGTCGGGGATTGTTTTGTTTTTGCTAATATCGATACCAAATAACTCTAGTTTTACTTTGGATTTTATTTTCTTATTTATTTTCTTATTCTTGTTTTGTGTTCTACAAGGATTTACTCAACGTGCATGCGAAAGTTTGGGAGTAGTATTCTATTTCCTCTTGACTCAGAAATTGAGCGTACTTGTCGAAGAAATAGAAAAGAGAAGAGACAAACTGTCATTCAGTCGCAAGAAACTATGGTTGATCTTGAAAGGGCAATAAATGAGAACAACAACAATAATATACCACTGAACAATCCACTGGTGGTCAATCAGCCAATGGCTTTGTGAGATTATGCATTGCCACCAACCGGGGTTCAATCAGTGATCAGGAGGCCTGCTATTCAGGCGAATAATTTTGAATTGAAGCCGGTGATGTTGCAGATGATTCAAGCGATCCAATTTAATGGATTGCCTAATGAAGATCCTAATGCTCACATCATAAATTTTCTGGAGATTTGCGATACTGTTAAATACAATGGAGTTAATGATGAAGCTCTTTGCCTTCGTTTGTTTCATTTCTCTTTGAGAGATAAAGTAAAAAGTTGGTTGAACTCACTGCCGCCAAGACTTAGTTCAGAAGTTCCTTTCGAAGTTTTTCCCACCGGCTAAAACAGTGAAGATGCGCATCGAGATCAACAATTTTGCTCAATATGAAGGTGAAACTCTATATGAAGCATGGGAGAGATACAAGGAAATACTGAGAAGATGTCCTCATCATGGTCTACCTAAATGGATGCAAGTCCATAATTTCTATAATGGGTTGAGCGGCACTACAAGAACTCTGATTGATGCATCTGCAGGAGGAGCTTTAATGAAGAAAACCGAAGATGAAGCATATGAGTTGCTAGAAGATATGGCAACCAATAATTACCAGTGGCCTAGTGAAAGAAGCATACCAAAGAAGATAGCCGGAATACATGAGATAGATGCCATCACTAAACTCACGGCCCAAATTGCTTCTCTTTCCAAACAATTGCAAAATAATCATCTGACAGCCAATGCCATCCAAGCATCATCTCTAGTTTGTGAATTTTGTAATGGGCCTCATCAAGGTTCTAAATGTCAAGCTGACAACCCTTTTGCACAGGTACAAATGGAGTAGGCTCAATATGTGGGAAATTTTAATAGGCAATAGAACAATCCTTACTCCAACAGGTTTAATCAAGGATGGCGTAATCACCCAAACTTGTCTTGCAAAAACACTTAAAATGTGTTGCAGCCCGAATAAAGCAACCCACCACAAGAGGAGAAGGTGAATCTGGAAGATGCAATGGCTCAATTGGCTACCTCTCACATGCAATTTATGAATGAAACAAGGATAAATTTCCAGAATCAATCGGCTCAGATCAGAAGCTTAGAGGTGTAAATTGGTCAATTGGCTAACATGTTAAATGATCATCAACAAGGTAATTTGCCAAGTACAATGGTGGTGAATCCAATAGAGCAATGCAAGGCCATTACTTTGAGAAGTGGGAAATAATTAAATACACTCCCAGAGCCTAAGAAGTCTAGCAAAAGTAGTGAAGAGGCTTCGTCACCCAAAGATACTCAATCTTTGGAGAAGAGTGGTGAAATTCCTACAGCTTAACAACCTTTGCCGGTGGAGCTATCACGAAGGATCCCGTTTCCTCAACGCCTTCGGAAGAGTAAGCTTGATAAACAATTTCCAAAGTTTCTAGACATCTTTAAGAAATTGCACATAAACATCCCATTCGCCGAAGCTCTTGAACAAATACCGAGCTATGTGAAGTTTATGAAAGACATCCTGTTAAACAAGATGAAACTTGAGGATTATGAAACAGTTGCACTTACTGAAGAGTGCAGTGCCATCTTGCAAAGGAAGTTGCCTCAGAAGCTCAAAGATCCAGGGAGTTTTACCATCCCTTGTTCTATTGGAAATTCTATTTTTGAAAAGGCACTATGCGATTTAGGTGCAAGCATTAACTTAATGCCTTTGTCAATTTTCAAGAAACTTGGGCTAGGAGAAGCAAGCACAACTACGGTCTCATTACAATTGGCCGATCGCTCCATCAAACACCCGAGAGGAATTATTGAAGATGTACTCATCGAGGTTGATAAGTTTATATTTCCGGCCGATTTTATTGTCTTGGATATAGAAGAAGACGAGGAAATTCCCATTATTGGGAGACCATTTTTGGCAACCGGTTGGGCTCTCATTGATATACAAAAGGGTGAACTTCGCCTAAGAGTACAAGAGGAGGATTCAATGTATTTAGTGATAGTTGTTTTCGAATTGAAACGATTAACACCTTGGTAACTGAGCATCTTCGCCAACCTCAAGAGCCTTTGGAAGCTTGTCTAATTTATCCGGAAACTATTGCAATAGAAGATCATGAAGCTATGGAGTTTATGCACTGGATGGATTCTTTTGGACCTAACAATCGGAGGTACTTTGCAGTTTTGGGACGAGGCCCATCACGCCCTCTTCCATCAAGTGAGAAACCACATACGCTTATTGAGATGGATGAGTTCCGTAATGATGCATATGAGAAAGCCAAGATTTATAAGGAGCGAACTAAGGCTTGGCATGACAAACAAATGTCAAGAAAAGAGTTCAAGCCGGGCCAACAAGTGTTGCTCTATAATTCAAGATTGCACTTATTTCTAGGAAAACTTAAATCCAGATGGTCAGGGCCATTCACCGTGGTGAGAGTATTTCCCTATGGAGTAGTTGAAGTCACTCATGATGCGAAGGGAACATTCAAGGTCAACGGGCAACGTTTGAAGCCATATATTAATGGTGGATTTGATCAAAAGAAGACCACCATTCTCCTAAACTCACCATAAGAAGCAAGACGTCGGGCTGATGACGTTCAACTAAGCGCTTCTCGGGAGGCAACCTGAGCCTTCTAAAATCTTTTATTTATTATTATGATTATTTATTTTATTTTTAGTTTACTTATTGTGTTTTAAATTGATTGATAGGTTAATAAACAAGTTTGGGGGTTGCTCTAAGGATTTACAATAGAAATGAAGCTCAAGCAGGCATGAAAGCATGAATTTGGCAGCAGCAGTAGCGTTTAGGCACTCATCTGAGTGCTTTGGCACTAAAAATAGAGCCTTTAGGGCAAAAGTGACAGAGCATATAGCGCTTTGGCGCTACCATAGAGCGCCTTGGCGCTGCCTCCACAAAAAAAAAAAAAAAAAAAACCTTGCGACTTCTGCATCTCCTCTTGCACCCACTGAAGACACTGACTGACAACTACTCAAGGAAGTCCTCTACACTCTTGTTTTACTTTTCCATTGAGGACAATGTTAGTTTTAAGTTTGGGGGAGTTAACTATCTTATTTTATGTGATTTTATTCACACAAAAAAAAACTTGAGCTTTGGTTCGGCTTGTTTCGCCTCGGCCGATGATGAGACAACAATTGAACTTAACTATGGCTTCTGGGAGACAATGAATAATTTGATTGTTTAGGTGCTTGACTTGTTTGTTGGTTTTGCTCTACTTATGATTTTCTTGCATTGTTGAGCACATAACTAAGAGCACTTGGCCATTTTGTGAACTTAGAGAAAGTTTAAGTGAATTTCATGTTTCTTAAGATCTCACCGGACTCTAGAACTTGTTTGATTATCACTCGAGGCGAAATCTCATGCAATTTCTCACTAAGGAAATGATTTAGGCCATTTTTGGATCGTTTGAGCCATTTGAACTTACCCTGTTATAATAATATCCATAGTCACCTCTTTGAGCATGATTAAACTTTTCTTTGTCATCCACATTATTAGCTTAGCCTTTAAATAAATCCTATCATTCACCCTTTTCCCTTAAGCTTGTTGATTATTCTAGGATGCACGTTGAGTTGTGTTTGGAATTGGGAGGTGTATTGATATTTTTTATATTTTGTTTGATGTCTCCAATGAAATTCTGTATCTGTCGTATTAATCCAAAACAAAAAAACAAAAAAAAGGAAATAAAGAGTGGAGACAAGAATGCTGATGGCAAATGACGGATGTATTGGGATATTGAGTTAAGAGTTTTATAAGAGGATCCTAGAGTAATTGATGAGTTAGGAAATCTAAAGCCTCATTGATATCCTTTTATCCTACCTTAATCCCTAGCCATTCAATCCAAGCTTAATAAAGTCCTATTAATCCTTGGTGGTTTGTTGACCGACATTAGTGGAGAGTGATAAGACAAGCAAGCCTATGGAGTCTAAAAAATACTCTTCACTTAGAGATCTACCTCGATTCACTTAATTGCATAAACCCATATGATTTGCATTTGGGTATGTGTAATTGATAATTCACACACACACATAAGGAGTCTTAGGTGGGGGTGAGATTAGCATTCGAGTTGAAATTCTAAACTTTCGAAAAGTTTAAAGTCTTTCTTGAGCTGTAATTTATGTGAGATGTATGAGGTAATTTTTGTGAAACAACGCCGAATCAATACTCAAGCAAGGTTTCTTTTATTTATGTTTCATATTACTCGTATTTTTACTTTTTGTTTTTTTTTTTTTTTAGTTTTCTTTCTTTCATTTTTGTTTTGCTCGAGGACTAGCAAAATATTAAGTTTGGGGGTATTTGATGAGTGATTTTTACTCGCTCATTTAGTATCATTTTATACTTAATATCTAGTTAGTTTTTGAGGTTTTTGTTAGTTTTTATGTGTGTTTTCATTCTTTGTTTGAAGGTTAGGTGAAAGTCTATGATTTGGAAGGTTTTGGACAACTTTTTGTGGAAAAAGACAGCAAACATAGCGCTTAGGCACCAATTTGTAGCGTTGTGGCGCTCAGTTTTACGAAACCATGACATTTGGGCAGAATAGGTAGCGTTTTGGCACCCATGATAGCGTTTTGGCGCCCATGATTCTGTACAAGCAGCGCCGTAGCACTAGGAACTCAGCGCTGCGGCGTTACGACGCAAGAAAAGACGCGTTTTGAAGGCCAATCGTGAGAAAACTTACCCGTTTTGACCCTAATGATTGAAAACATATAAATAGATGATTCTAGGGCAATTAAAAGGAGCTTTTGGACTAGAGAGTGAGCTGGCCTTTGAGAGGAGATTCAAGAAGAAAAAAGAGAATTGAGTACGGAGAAGAAGAACGGCAAAAATCCGGAGACGGAGATATTTCAATTCAACTCCAAACTAGTTCTTTTTTTTCCTTTCTAATGATTAAGACTTTGTTTATGAATTTATTTTGTTTAGAGATGAACTAATTTCTTTTTCTTGGGCTATGATATAGCCGGATTATGAATGTTCAAATTCTCAATCTTCTTTTTAAGTAATTGATGTTTAATCCATATATGCTGAGTATTTCAATTTATTCTTAATGCTTGTGATTGTTTGGCCAACTATTACATGATTTTGTATTTGATTTGAGACTGAGAGGTGATAATTAAATAAGCTCTTAATTGAAATACCATGAGTTGTTCATAGGATAGAGATATCTATGATGCTTGTGCAGTTCTTTTGAATTTCTTGCACTTAATGATTTTCAACAGGTTTAGAAGTCTGACAGAGATGTAGCTTTTGGTTGTTGGATTAATATTATTGTTGCTTGAGAAAGAATAATAATTGCTTTAGAGAAATTGCTGTCAGTATAGGATTGAATGTTAATTTTCTCGAATTATGAGAATTTGAACATGATTAATTTTGGTGAAATCAGAAACCCTAGAGTCTTAATCTATTGAATTTTCTTCTATTGCTTAGCATTGTTTAATTTATTTAATTATTTTAGTTTTGCGTTACTTAATTTTATAAACTCTCTTTTCAAGCATTCAAATAAAATTGGGATTAATACAATTTCAGTAATTAGTAAACAACAATTCTCATGGGACGATATTCTTATTCACTATTATATTACTTGATTGTGATAGCGTATACTTGCGTTACGATTTTTCACAACACCGGTGGCGGGCATAATTTAACAAATTATTATCTAAAATCTAACAAATTATTATCTGTAATTTAACAGATTATTATCAAATGGTAGCCTATCAAAAAAAAAAAAATAGAACTCTAGAAGGATGTGCTTAAGGGTCAGTTTTTACAATTTTTTTCGTTTTTCTCACTTTGAAAGCTCTGTGTGAATCATAAAAATGTGTTCTTTGAACTTTTAAGTTTGTGATGATTTGGTCCCCAAATCAATTTTATAATAAAAATCTCCCTGAATCAAATTTTAATAGCAGCATCAGTCCTCTCCGTCATCATCTGCACGCTCTCTTGGCTCCTTTATTTATTTATTTATTTTTTTCCTCGGGAGGCTCTTATAGCATTTTTCACATGAAAAAAACTAGTGAAACCATGTACTCTGTTTGCTAGACAATGCTTTTCCCTTTCAGGCTATTTAAAAACATTACTTCATACAACTTTGAATGGGAACTCACAATTTGGACCAACATCCACTGCACTGCAAAATGTAATAAATTTAGAAACGTGGCGATTACAACTTGAAAATAGTAGGTAGGACATTACAAATTATTTGCTATAAGAAAACACCAATTCTGCAGCACACTTGAAGGAAAAACACAACTGCAATAATCACTCTTTTGGCCCTAATTGCATATTCAGGAAACTGTCTCCAATATAACTTGAACTCTTCTCTAAGACGGAAGCAATGGTGCTTTTGATTCATAACACGCCGCAAATCATGAACAATTATGGAAAGTGCAACATAAAATTAGATTAGTTTATATTAACAGTGAAATGTGTAAACAACTTTGTCCAAACTTTTGAGAGAGAAAAAGTAGTTACTTTCTAGCTTTTGATCATTCCCAGTAGGCTGGCCTTGTGTATTGTTGCCTTTACACAAACCCAATCTCCTACATCGCTTAAGAGCTTGAAATATGCGTATCTGATAGATTTGTTGAGGATCAGTGCACCACAGACTCCCCAAAATGCAAGTATGAAACCAAGTGCCATACTGATGTAAAATCCCCTGGTTAAAACCTCATCAACTTCTTCATGAGCTCCAGAAACAATGCTTTCATGTTCTTCATCTAGACATTTCTTCGGAAGCGGGTCTCCACAGAGCTCAGCATTCCCCATGTATGCACTGGAGTTGAGTGCCTATTGGAATCCTTCCAGACAAATTGTTGTTTGACAAGTCCAATGCATTTAGGCGATCTATGTCAGCGAGGCTTTGCCGAATTTCACCAACAAGATGGTTCCATGATAAATCAAGAGCTTCTAAAGATGTCAGGTGACCAATCTCTGAAGGGATTTGTCTACATAGACTGTTTCTTGATAAGTTTAGAGAAACCAAACCAATAAGTTGGGTGATTTCTCTTGGAATTTCTCCAATCAACCTGTTGCTTGACAGATCTATGTTTCCCAAAAAATAAAGTGTGCTCTTGAGTTCACTCATTTTTCCCTTCCACATTACGTGTTCTTTGACTTCATAATAACGGTAATCAATGGTTGATCTTGTCATTGCAGCAGAAATCCTGATACATTTTTGTTTAAGGACTAGTCCAGTAGTTGAAGATTTGACAAATGACATATACTCGATGGAATGCTCCCAGAGAAGTGATTGGATCGCAAGCTAAGAATGGTAAGCTTTTGCAAACTGTTTCCAATCCACGGCGGAATCAAACCCGACAATTTATTCCCTCCAACATCAATTACTATCAAATTTGTGCAGTTCTTCAAGGTTGTAGGTAATTCCCTACTAAAATAAGTGTTTGATAGTTGTAATACCCTCATTGTGGTCAAGGAACCAAGGAAGGATGAGATTTTTCCCGATAAGTTATTATTTGACAAAATAAGACTTCCTAAGCTTTGAAACTGCGACCAACAGTCAGGAACCTCCAACAATTTATTATACGAAACATCGAGATATCCCAAATTAGCAAGCCCTGTGACGTTACGTCTGAAATTTAGCTTTGAAAATCTATTCCAGGAAATATATAGGACAACTGCTTTGAACAAAAAAGAAGGCACCAGCCCTTCTAATTGATTTGAACTCAAATCAATGTCCCAAAAATTATTTTGAATCTCAAATGAACATGTTTCCAAATTCTTCTTTGATTCTGTTGTTTGAAAGATTCAAACATCTAATGCCATCACAACTAGTAAAACCTGCTAAAGAATCCCAAAACCATTTGCCAATAGTATAAGAGATTTGAGAACTAGAAATATCAAGTTTATAATAGTTCTTTTGAGTTTGAAGCCGTTTTGGGAACAGAGGGCCCAACTTGCAAGACGCAAGGAGTATGGATTGCAACTGAAATGGAGGAAGCCAATCATAATGGATGTCCAAAGTTAATGAGTTGAAAGATAGGTCCAAATAATATATAAGTGCAAAACATTTGAAAAGCCAGCTTCAGAAATGACACCTCCAAAAGAGTTTCTAGAAATATCGAAAATTTCTAGTTGTTTCAATCGTTGGAAGGCAGTTTGAGGGATATCACCACTAAGATTATTTGAACCCATTCTCAATGTACGTAACTTACTCTGGTTCCAAATGGATGTCGGGATTTGACCTTGCAGCATATTATGGCCAAGATCAAGGTACTCAAGGGCACTCATGTTCTCAATTTGGATCAACATATACTTCACTGCAAAATCTAATAAATTTAAAAAGGTGTTGATTACAACTTGAAAATAGTAGGCAAAATCACAAATAACATTACAATTTATTTGCTATAAACACCAATTCAGCAGCACACTTGAAGGAAGAACACAGCTGCAACAATCACACTCTTTTGGCTCCAATTGCATCTTCATACAAGAAACTGTCTCCCATATAACTTGTAGTCTTCTCTTGGACACATGCGATAGCGCTTTTGAGTCGTACTGTGGCGCAAATCAAGAAAAATTATCGAAAACGCAACACAAAATTAGATTAGTATATATTAAAAGTGATACAAGTAAACAACTTTGTGAAAACTTTTTAGAGAGAAAAAGTAGTTACCTTTTAGCTTTTGATCATTCTCAGTAGTTTGGCCTTGTGTACTGCTGCCATTACGTAAACCCAATCTCCGGCATCATTTAAGAGCTTGAAATATCCATATCTGAGAGATTTGTTGAAGATTAATGTACCACAGACTCCCCAGAATGCAATTATGAATCCAAGTGCCATACTAATGTAAAATCCCCTCGTTAAGAGCTCATCATCAGCTTCTTCATCAACAGCTCCAGAATCAGTCCTTTCAAGTTCTTCATCTTGACATTTCGTTGGAAGTGGGTCTCCACATAGCTCAGCATTCCCCATGTATGCATTGGGAAAGCTCTGGAGTTGAGTGCTTGTTGGAATCTTTCCAGACAAATTGTTGTTTGACAAGTCCAACGCATTTAGGCGGTCTATATGAGTGAGGCTCGGCGGAATTTGACCAACAAGGTGGTTCCTTGATAAATCAAGAGAATCTAAAGATGCCAACTGACCAATCTCCGAAGGGATTTGTCCACTTAAACTGTTTCTTGACAAGTTCAGAGACACCAATCCAACAACCTGAGTGATTTCACTCGGAATTTCTCCAATCAGCCTATTGCTTGACAGATCTATGCTTTTCAAAAAATCAAGAGTGCTAACAAGCTCAGTCAGTTTTCCCTTCCATTCTATTTGTACTTTGACTTTATTGTAACTATCGCGACCCTTTATATACGTTCCATATATCAGAGACCCAGGGAGATCAACAGTTCGTCTTGTCATTGCAGCTAAACTATTGATACATTTTGGTATTCTTCCTGTTATATCATTTGAAGACAAGTCCAGCAGTTGTAGATTTGAAAAATGACATATACTTGATGGAATGCTCCCAGAGAAGTTATTGGATCGCAAGTTAAGAATGGTAAGCTGTGGAAAACTGTTTTCCGTCCATGACGGGATTAGCCCCGATAATTTATTCCCTCCAACATCAATAACTATCAAATTTGTGCAGTTCTTCAAGGTTGTAGGTAATTCCCCATTAAAATTATTGTCTGTTAATTGTAATATGCCCAATGCGGTTAAGGAACCAATGGAGGATGGGATTTTTCCTGATAAGTTGTTATCTGTCAAAATCAGAGTTTCTAAGCTTTCAAACTGCGACCAACAATCAGGAAGCTCCCCAAACAATTGATTATATGACACATCCAGAAATCCCAAATTAGCAAACCCTGTGTCGTTACATCTAAAATCTAGCTTCGAAAATCTATTCCGGGAAATATATAGAGCAACCACATTGAGCAAAAAAGATGGCACCGGACCTTCTAACTGATTCGAACTCAAATCAATCTGCCAACTATAATTTTCAATCTCTAATGAAATGTTTCCGAATTCTCCTTTGATTTCATTGTTCGAAAGGTTTAAATAACTAGTATCATCCCAAATAATATCACCTGATAAAGGATCCCATAACCAATTGGGAATGGTATCCGAAATACCAGAATTAGAAATATCAAGTTGATAATAGTTCTTTTGAGTTTGAAGCCATTTTGGGAACAGAGGGCCCAACTTGCAGGATGCAAGCAGTATGTAATCCAACTGAAATGGAGGAACCCAATCAGGATGGATGTCCAAAGTTAATGAGTTGAAAGACAGATCCAAATATGTTAATTGAGAAAGATTTGAAAAACCAGCTTCAGAAATAACACCTCCGAGAGAGTTTCTAGAAATGTCTAAAATTTCTAGTTGTTTAAATTGTTGGAAAGCGGTTTGAGGGATATCACCACTAAGATTATTTGAACCCATTCTCAATGTACGTAACTTACTCCGGTTCCAAATGGAAGTTGGGATTTGACCATGCAGCAAATTATGGCCAAGATCAAGGTACTCAAGGGCACTCATGTTGTAAAAAATTTCCGGTATAGAGTCACTTAAGTCATTGAAACTTAGACCGAGGTATGTGAGGCCTACCATCTTGCCAAAAGATTCTGGTATAGATCCTTTTAACATGTTGTAGCGGAGATCGAGGTATGTCAGGTCTACCATCTTGCCAAGGGCTTCAGGAAAAGAACCTTCTAACCGGTTCTCTGAGAGATCGAGATGAACGAGGCTATTAAGGTTCAACAACCATGGGTATATAGAAGTAGAAAGACGATTCCACCGAAGATCAAGGAAAGCGACAGATCTCGAAGAATTGACAAAGGAAATAGATGAAGGATTGTTGCTGCTGATATTTGGAAGATGACAAGAATGTAACTGCAAGGTTGTTAGGCTAGAAAGTTGGCTAACTCTCTGCATCCAATCGCTCGCTGTGCTCAAGTTGGTACTAGACAAAACAAGGATTCTTAAAGAAGAAAGGTGAGAAGCACTTTCAAGGATTTTGGTTGTAACTAAATCATTATTGTCGCTAAGATCAAGAACCTCCAAGCTCGAAAGATTCGCAAACTGAGGAGGAATTTCTCCCATAAAAGAAGTAGAAGAGAGATTGAGGTATCTTAACTGGCTAAGACTACCTATAGAACTTGGGATGTGGTCTCTCCTACTGAAGCCAATGACACTGAGGTCCAAATAAGTCAGGTTTCGCAACTCAAACAATGAAGGACTGATCTTACCTTTCAAGTTATAATAACTCGTGCCAAAAGTCGACGGAGAAAGATCAAGGCTGATCACGTTACCGGACTTGTTGGAACATCGAATCCCGAGCCACTTGCAGCAGTCTCTTCTTTCCTCTTCATTTCCCCAAGAAGAAAGAAGATCATCAATGTCCTTCCGCGTTCCTTGAAGATCCTTCTTAATGTTGAGGAGTGCTTTCCTCTCCGCTTCCATGCATCTGATCTTTGGCTCTCCAGCTCTTGCTGATGTTGAAGTGTTGGATCCATGGGTACACACCAGGCAAACCGAAAGAACTAGAAACACCACAATCAATCTACCCATCACTGCAAATGAGCAGATTAAGAAGTTTTGATGAAAGGATTTCAAAAGTTTTTTTTTTTTTTTTTTTTGGCTGGCTGATAATTTGCTGCCCACCATTCTGTATTGCAGTTCTATTTATACATAGACCCGTTTTTATTTAGTATCTAATTTTTAGTAATTAGTAGTTATGTGATATTGAAAAGTTTTACATATGCATAACAATTTACTCCCCTCGTGTCTCCACTTCTGAATTTTAAATTAGTAATATACTTTTTTTCCACCCATTTATGGCAAATGATAAATTACATCTCAACGGGAAATCATGAAAATTTTCAATCATGTATTACCTTTCATTTTAGAAGCACCTCGACTTCTATGGGCCAATTTATATAATTATGTTTCTTTTTTCTTCTTTTTTTTTTTTTTTGCTCCCAATATGTTTGTAGTTAATTAGTTTACAATATGCAAAATATTGCAATTTTGTGATATAATGATCATTGTCGTAATCAACGGAATCGAACTACAAAAACTCTCAACGAACATGAGCATAAACAATATTGTAATTTTATGATAATGAAATATGATTAAAATTTTAAAAAGGTTGGCAACGTCTATAGACAGTATACAAATGTTTCATTATAATTGAAGATTGTTTTATGATAATGGCCAATGACCATATCATGATATCGTGTTATAATAAAAGGGTAAAGCGGATTCCACAAACGACTAATTTCGAAAAGTAGAAAATATCAAAATATTATATATAAAAAAAATAGACAATTTTAAAATGGAGTTTTTTAAAGGGAGATTCTCTTGTACGCTGATGTACTGGTACGTCAGATTTTTTTAATTATTAAATTTATATATTTTTTAATTTTTACATGATTTTATATATATCTAACAATTAAAAAACCTGACGTATCTGTATATTAATGTCCTTTTTTTAAATAGACAATTTATTTCCATTGGCCAAATAACTTGAGTTTTCAATTAATTTTAGTTTTCAACTTGAATTTAAAAGTAAATTTATATTTGAGAAAATATTATATTAAAACAAATTTAAATTTAAATTTTTGTAAAAAAATATTATAACAAAAAAATTTAAGCAGTGATTTGAACCAAAAACGAAGCATCTGTCTCTACAGTATCTAGACTTTAAGGGGTTGTTCTTTTGCAATAAAATCTAGAAAAAATTTGAACTCGAGTTACAATTTAATTTAAGTTCATGTTCTTTTGTAAAATTTGAGTTTGAATTCGAATTTAAACTCGAGTTTAGGGTTAAACTCGAGTTCATAAACTCGAACTCAAGTTAATGAACAATATTTTTTCTATTTTTAAAAATGTCATAATTTTTTCGTTTTAATTCTGATTGAGATAATTTTTTTTCTATGCATTCACAACGAAAAGAGGAATAAAACATCAACCATATAGCCTATTAAAATTTGTCATCACCATTGAGTGTTTATTAAAATACTATCTAAATATAAATTTAAATTTTGACTCATCTAAATATAAACTCAAATAGATTTTCAATTTAAATCATAACTTAAATATGCACATTCAAATACAAACTCAAGTTATAATTTTAACTGAAATTATAACTCAAACTCAATTTAAAATCATCACTCAAATGATCTCAACTCAAAAAAAAAAAAAAAAAAACCTTAAAAAGTGTCCATTGGGCGCGGTTTTTCAGGGTTGCCAACTTTGACGGATCTTTAACTGTCAAGTACTTTTTCTATTTAAGTCTAAAAAAGCCAGCTGCATGTCAATGTCATGCCAATGCTTTTAGTTTGCACGTTTGTGCTTTTGGAAATTGGAAGAATTATTACTTTCCACTTTTAGCTGCAAGGGCCGCCTCTGGAAAAGAAAAGGCCAAAAAAAAAAAAAAAAAAGGTCTGTTGGAAACCGTGGGCAAGTTTAATATGAGGAAAAAAAAAAGAAGAGATGTATATCCACTGACGCCCTTTCATAGCCATCTTGAGCAGAAAGTGGAAAGTATTTCTGCATGTGCCAATGGCCATATCATGATATCGTGTTATAATAAAAGGGTAAAGCGGATTCCACAAACGACTAATTTCGAAAAGTAGAAAATATCAAAATATTATATATAAAAAAGTAGACAATTTTAAAATGGAGTTTTTTAACGGAAGATTCTTCACCGGTATACTGGTACGTTAGATTTTTTTAATTGTTAAATTTATATATTTTTTATTTTTATGTCATTTTATATATATTTAATAGTTAAAAAATTTAATCTATCGGTATATTGATGAATCAAATAATGTTCTTTTTTTTTTCATTGGCTAAATAACTTGAGTTTTTAATTGATTTGAGTTTTCAACTTAAATTTATATGAGAAAAATATTATATTAAAAAAATTAAATTTAAATTTAAAAAAAAAACATTATAACAAAGAAACTTAAACAGTAATTTAAATTAGCACGAAACTTGTTTATTTTATAGATTTAAGCTTTCAATTTAAGTTAAAATGTGATATTTTATGAAAATTTTTTATTATAATAAAAAAAATTAAATATAATATTTTTTTAAAATTTTTTATTATAAAAATTTAAAATAGAAAATTCAAGTCAGTGAAATGTGACAGAAGCATCTTCCTCGTAGACTTTAAAAAGTGTCCATTGGGCGCGGTTTTAGTCCAGGGTTGCCAACTTTGACTGATCTTAGCTGTCAAGTACTTTTTCTATTTAAGTCCAAAAAATGCCAGCTGCATGTCAATGTCATGCCAAGGCTTTTACTTTCCACTTTTAGCTAAAGAACAAATAGATGGAAAAGTCAAAATAAAAAGGATCCTTCTTCTCAAGATGGCTATGAAAGGGTGTCAGTCGATATACATCTTTCTTTTTTCCCCCCTCATATTAACAGTGGATATACACGTTAAACTTGCCCACGGTTTCTAAGTGAGGAATAATCTCTTAACTAAACAAATGAAGTATAACAAGAAGAAGAAGAGCAGAACTAAAATGACAGATTATTTTTCAGTTTGATGAACAGCAGTGAATTAAAACGCTGCGTTTTAATTATGAAGAGTAGAAACAAGTAACTTAGTGACACGTGAGTCGGTGTTATCCTCTTTTCTACTGAGGTGTATATATGTAATATTCAGAATGTTCTAGGGTTATCAATTTTTTGGGGATCTCGTGTTTGTTTCCAGATTCCAAAGAGAGAAAATTTCAGAGAGTGAGAGAGACTGTACAAATCCGGTGAGAGTCTGTACAAATCTAGTGAGAGAGAAAGAATCTGTAAAGAGAGGTTTACTCTGGGTGTTTCTTTGTAAATATTGTGTGATTTCTTTGGGTAGTCTCCGGGAGAATGGGATTTGCCCTAGATGAGGGTTGTAATCTGAGATCTAAGTTGTACTCTTCTTCGTATTAGTGGAATAGCTCTTGTGGAGGAGCTCAACAGGACATAGGTCAAACATTTTGGCCGAACCTGTATAAACTCTAGTGTTGTGTATTTTTTGTTTCTGTTTTTCTTCTGATTGATCTTCTGGGCTTTTGGTGTTAGATTCGTTCTAACAGTGGTATCAGAGCCGCCGGTTAATCACCGATCGCGAAGGCTCAGAAGGTTTTAGAAGATCCGACGGTTCTTGAGATCTTGAAGAATGAGTACTGCGAAGTTTGAGCTCGAGAAGTTTGATGGTACTGGTGATTTTGGGCTATGGCGGAAGAAGCTCCGAGCGATCTTGGTCCAACAGAAATTTGCTAAGGCTCTCGGCGACATGAAAGAAGTAACAGGGACTGAAGCGGAGAAAGAGGAGATGCTGGAAATAGCATATTCTACCATCATCATGTACCTTACGGACAACGTGTTAAGGCAGGTCAACGACGAAGATACTGTTAGCGTTTATGTCCTTAGGAATAAATGTAACAATATTCTTTGAGATATTTTGACTATTAATAAAGATTTGTTTATTTTATATATCTATGTATTGTCCTCTTTATGTTCATAATAGTTGAATGTATGATAAGCAAACTGAAAGTCTGAGACTGTCATTCTAAATCTTTAGGTCATGCATGTAATGTGAAGAACATGCGGAAGACAAGAATCTAAAGATGATAGTCTAATTCTTATGATCCACAATCGAGGGAATAAAGTTAGGCGCTTTATTCATGTTAAGATTGTTATGTTGTCTACTTCCTAACGGAGACGGCTTGTCTTGGTCGTCGGAGGTGGGACTCCATGGGTGGAGACATTGATATAGTTTCTAATGGTGAAATCTATATTGGATCGGACCAAAGTTGAATTGTTTTAATTAATAATTCTGTTTGAATAAAACAATTCACTTTTGACGAATTATATGTTGTCATCTTAATCCTGAGATGGATGATGAACCTGTATACTTGACTTGTATCCTTTGATGTACTAAAGGGAGACATCCTGACATTATGTAAAGGTACGCTTGCCGGCACATTGGGGGTATGGCTCGTGTATGCGTAGATTCGTTATTCATAGATAGTGGAATCCATAGCTCCTATAAAGAGTCAATGATATCCTCTTATGCATTATCAGTGGATTGGAAAATATGAGCGCTCAGCCATTGGACTACTATGTGTTATCTAATGGTTTACTGTTTGTAATTGTA
>NW_010358084.1:58690-60052 GCF_000414095.1 Morus notabilis | reverse complement strand
GCAATTTCTCTATTGGGTTGTTTGAATCAAAACTGAGGCTCTATGCAAGTTTCCCGTATTGAAAAACTAGGAAAAACAACTTTCGTCAGTGCAGACAGGTCAACCGGTTGGGTAGACCGGTCACAGGTCGACCGGTTAGTGAAGACCGGTTGACCGGTGAGGTATAACGTCTCTCAGACGTGCAGTTTCCTGAAATCTCAAAAGGTATGTTTTAGATCTTTAGTATTTATGTTATATAGCATCATGAACATGTTCTTGTTTGGCTTTGACGTTGATTAAAATTTTTAAATTTCGCTGCGCACTCGATGCCATTAATTTTCCAACAGATACGGCATCTAAGGTGTGGCTTAAACTGGAACAACTCTATATGACTAAATCCTTAACAAATAAAATCTATCTCAAAGAGAGTTTGTTCAGTTTTAAAATGGACACTACTAAGTGTCTTGAGAAGAATCTTGATGCATTTAACAAGATTGTGATCGATCTTGCAAATATTGGTGAAAAAATCGAAGAAGAGAATCATGCAATTATTCTCCTGATTTCGTTGCTTGAAAACTTTAGAGAAGTCAAAAACGCCATTAAGTATGGTCGTGACTGTGGCGACCCTCCTATGAGGCCGCCACTGTAACTTAAACTTTAACTTGTACTTACTGGGGTTTCTTAAAATATGCGGAATATTTTTTTTATTTTTTTTATTTTTATATAAGAAGGAATACTTTCATAATTTGTAACAATAATTTCAAATAAGTGAATCACTAAATTTCTTAAAGCTTTTCTTAATTTTAGTTAAGATAAAACCTTTTAGGAATATCCTTCAAACGGAATAGCATTTGAACTCTTGTTTCAAATACTCTTTAAAAGCTTTTCTGAAACTAGTCATTTCTTCAAATGGAATAGCATTTGAACTCTTGTTTTAAATACTCTTTAAAAGCTTTTCTAAAACTAGTCATTTCAATCGGCCATCTTATTTGACTTTAAAACGGATTTCGTGAGAAATCTTAAATTCAAGTACATCTTAAAGTCCTTCTAAAATTACTCATTTAAATCGTCATGTTTAAAATTCATTTATTTGTTGCATGTACTGTTGCAACGTTCTAAAACTTAAATACTCAAAACTAAGGTTGTTAGCTACAACCTTGGTTTTCTTAACATACATATGTACGTTTACTTTTTAAACATACATACTTGAAACCTTTGAATCATATAGACATATACATGATTTTTCTTAAACTTACTGCGGAAAATAACTGCATGAGCGGTATCCATTTCCATCTCCACCATTCATTCGCCGCTCACCATTGCCCTTCAAGAATTACTGATAGGTTTCTTACCTACAGCATGAACATATATGATTGAGCTTTC
>NW_010358084.1:52138-58044 GCF_000414095.1 Morus notabilis | reverse complement strand
CCCCTTTTTTTTTTTTAAGGCATGTATTCCTTTCATTTTCTGAAGGATAATTTACTATAAGGATCAATTTATTAGATCCTCAAAATTTTATTTTCCTTAATTGCCCTTAACATACTTATGTCTAGATTGAAAATCATTTACCCAATATAGTAACTTATTCTCCATAAAATTCCTCATTGAACTTATTATGATATTAAGGCCCAATTCGGCCTAGAAGCTTATTAACGGCATTCTAACTCTTAGGCCGCTGAAATTTAAACTCAAACAGAGTCTCTTAAATCAATGCGGGTGTTGGACCCACATCAAATCCTCAAAATCCTAAGGATCTATCGTGTTGGGCTCGTAGGTGCCCGTCGGGATGATTTGCTCGATAACCCACTAAGTTCTTTAAAGAAATCATTTTTTTCTTGAAAACTTCCTTTATGAATACTTTCATTAAAATGAGGTTTAATGTCATTGTATTTTACTGAAATTCTATCTCGGGTTCTTTTATAACTTTTTGTTGAAACCGCCACTGTTTTAGTTTTGTCTCGTTAAAAACTGTGCAGTTTCTGAAATCTGCGTTTTACTATATCTTCGAGTCGGATTTCAAAATTTTGTTCTTCATGAAAATTTTTCATCTCGTCGAGATCTAAAAATGTCATTTTTGGTGAAAGTTAAAATTCGGCCTCTAAAGGCCCCGTTTGGCTGAAAGCCGTAGCTGCTGTTTTTCTTGAAACTGTTTTAGTCAAATACTGTGCCGTTTCGGGAATCTGTGTTTTAGTACCTCTTAGGGTCGGATTTTGAAAATCTTTTCTTCATCAAATTTCTTCATCTCGTCGAAATATAAAATTGTCACTTTTGTGAAAAATCGAGATTCAGCTTCTAAGGGTCCCGTTTGGCTGAACCAGTGGCTGCCAGTTTTTTTTTCGAAACTGTGTTGGACAGCTTGTCCGTTTTTGCCAAATGGCTTCAAACTTGGTTTTAGAGTTAAAATTAGGTTTTGTCATAGTAACCGAAAATGTTCAAAACATCCAGGGCTATAAGTTCAAGCTTTAAAACATTGAAAAATCTCGCTCTATGGTCCTCATTTTCGCGGTCAAAGTCACCGGAAAATTTTTCCTCTAATCCGAAAATAAGCAACTTAGATCAAGCATAAACATACCCCATCAAACTAACCTCAAAACTCACAAAACTAACATAAAACTCACACACCCTTATTACAACTTATTTCCTTGAGAATCACAATTTACATAAATGGATTCTCAAACTTAAACTTTGCTAGAAAATAATTGAAAAGAGTTCAAGAAGTTACCCTTGAAGAACTCTTTCTTGAGAGCCATTTAGATCCTTCTCTTCTTCTCCAAGGTTTGTTAATGGCTTGGAACTATAAGAGTATAAGGAAATTTAAGAGGAATATTTCTACATTTCAAACTTCACTAAAACATGAGAATGAGAGGATTTAGAGTTTCTTTACCCTTAGAGGGATATGACTAGTCTTCTCCTAGAATCCCTTGATCTCCTTCTTCTTCTTCTATGGTGTGATAGTGGCTCAAGATTGAGAGAGTGGGAGAAAATATTTGAGAGGAAATGGTGTGTATGGCCGGATTTTTGATGTGGGAAAAAGGAGAGGAGAAAAAAATGAAGCTTATCCTATGATGGTTCCTTTTATAGGCAACTTGGAAATAATTTTTTTTAACATCACATCAACTCCTTCAATCAACCAAATTTTGGTTCAATTCCCCCCTTTCTTGGCCGGTTATGGAAGGAGAAAATGAGAAGCAAAATTGTCATTAATTCCCCTTCAACCACTACCATCACATCACACCATAACTTGTAACCTTTTATCACACTCAACTAGCCAAATTTTGGCTCTATTTCTACTATACATGGCCGGCCAAGTGGAGAATGAGAGAGAGAAAAATAAATCCTACCCCTTGTACTTTTGTCCACTCTCTTAAGTTTCTCTTGAAACTGCTAAAAATTATACTGACTGTAGGTAAGTAACTTAGCCGACAGGAAATTCTAGTTTCTGACGATTCCTTTTCAACTGCTTATTTACAATTTAATATTAATTCCCGACTACTTAGGGATCACATTAAATTCTCACTCGCGTAATATCTTAAACTGTTTCAAGTCTTGAAATTAATTCTAGACTGAATAAATTCTAAATTTAACTTTTCTGCATTAAATCTCGGGAATGACGCTGTTTCTGACGGTGTCAAATCCCGAGCTCACATTGTACCCTTCTACTATGGGTATTTATCTTCTGACTTTAACCTAGCTGTCTGGCAATTAAGGATTTTCTCTTCTTTTAAAATGTTAGTGCATTTTTTTTTATACGCTGCTAACATCATGCTGTGTTTGGAGATTCTTGAAATTAAGATTCTCAAACTATACTTGTACTGAAAATTATTCCGCCTTAAAGTACGACGAATTTACATGAAATCTGCTACAGAATTTAGGAATACATATATTAATTCCATAAATGCTTCAGTCATGTAATATTTGTCTAAGAAAATCCTTGGCTTAAATACATAAATTGTATTATTTAAGGTCTGGGATTTTCTCAGTCATTACAGTGACAACCTCACTCTAGAGGATGTCTTGTCTGCCTTGAGGTCTAGGGAACTAGAGATCCAGAAAGAAATGGTTCAGAGGAAGGACACCAATGGTGATGAGGGCTTGTTCTCTAGAGGCAAAACCCCTAAAAGGGAATTCGGGAACAAACCAAAGAACAAACCCTTTTCTAGATCAAAGTCTAGGAATGGTTCGAGGAAGTGTTTCTTTTGCAAAAAGCTAGGCCACATAAAGCGGTTTTGTAAAGATTGGAAGAATAAACTGTCAGAGGAAAAGTCCAGTGAAGGAGATGCAGCGGTGGCAACTCAGGATCATGGTTATAACAGTCCTGAAATCTTAGCTGTTGGACCCAACAGAAGGGAGTCAGAATGGATCATGGACTCTGGCTGTACGTACCACATGTGCCCACATCAAGCCTGGTTATCAAACTGTGAAAGGATTGATGGTGGGAAGGTCTTAATGGGAAATAATCACTCCTGCACAGTAATTAGATGAAGAAACATTACTGTGAGATCAAGTGATGGTAGCTATCATGTTTTAAAGAATGTGAGACACATCCCCGAGTTGAGAAGGAATTTGATTTCCTTCGGATCATTGGACGATGAAGGATACTCATACAAAGCTCAAGGTGGAGTCCTGAAGATCCTTAAGGGGGCTCTGATGGTGATGAAAGGAGAGAAACATCATGGTCTCTATGTCTTTAAAGGTCAGACAGTAACAAAAACTACGGCATCAATCATCAGAGAAAAATCCAAGGCTGAAATCTGGCACAGAAGGTTGGCTCGCGTAAGTGAGAGAGGGCTGCAGAAGTTAAGCAAATAGGGACTACTTGGGGAGGACAAGATAAACCAGCTAGACTTCTATGAACAATGTGTGTTGGGTAAACAACACAGGCTCAGGTTCACATCATCAACATACAGAGTAAAGGGGCCACTGGATTATGTGCATGCTGATCTATGGGGACCTGAGAGAGTTTCAACTCATGGAAGAGCCAGGTATTTTCTTTCTATTGTTGATGATTTCTCAAGAAAAGTCTAGGTTTATTTACTAAAAACTAAGGAAGAATGTTTCAATAAATTTAAACAATGGAAATCCTTAGTTGAAAACCAAACCAATAAGAATCTCAAAGCCCTTAGAATAGACAATGGCATGAAATTTGGCCTTGATATGTTCACAAATTACTGCCATGAATTAGGAATTTTAAGGCATATGACTATTAAGAAAACACCCCAACAGAATGGGATCGCTGAAAGGATGAACAAGACATTGATGGAAAGGGTTAGATGCATGTTATTCAATTCAGGATTAACTAAGTCTTTCTGGGGCGAAGTAGTTACTACTGTCTGTTATTTAATTAACAGATGCCCCTGCAAACCAATAGGACTTAAAACTCCAGAAGAGCTTTGGATTGGAAAACCATCTAACCTAGGAAACCTAAGAGTTTTTGGTTCTGCTGCATATGCACACCAAAGAAAAGGCAAATTAGACCCTAGGTCTGTAAAATGCATTTTTCTAGGTTATCCAGAGGGTGTCAAAGGGTATTGGCTGTGTATGAGAGATGGTCCTAGGCACAAAATTATAATCAGCAGGGATGTTGTTTTCAATGAATATAATATGCCTTATTTAAACCAAGAAAAAGATATTGCTGTAGTTTTAAATGATGCAGGTCTAGATACCAACTCAAGAAAGGAGCTGCAAATCGAGGTGGAGGTATCAAGGGCCAACATAACTATTGATGACCAACAAGAGGCATAACAAGAAACGCATCAGTAGCAACAGCCAATACAGGAAGATCCAGACAACCCCACAGCCGCCCAATGAAGAGTTTCTAGAGCCTACAGAAACAGAAAGACTATCAGATTATCTGCTCAGTCATGATAGACAGAGAAGACAAGTGAAACCATCTCAGAGATTTGGCCAGCGTGAACTCATAGCTTTTGCTTTGAGTTCCTCAGAAGATCTAAAGATAGAAGAACCCAAAACCAATAAAGAGGCCCTAAACTGTCCACATGCAGATAAGTGGATAGTAGCAATGAAAGAGGAAATGTCATCCTTAAAGGGGAATAATACATGGGTGCTGGTTGACAAGTCGAGGAAGCAAAAACCAGTTTCATGCAAATGGATCTTTAAGATCAAGGAAGGAGCCGCAAGGGAGGAACTAAAAAGGTTCAAGGCAAGATTAGTTGCCAAGGGATTCACCCAAGTTGAGGGGATCTATTATACTGAGGTCTTTTCACCAGTGGTCAAGTATAAAACCATAAGGACCATATTATCCCTAGTTGCACAGAGAAACTGGGAATTGGAGCAGATGGACGTAAAACTGCATTTTTACATGGAGACCTAAATGAGACCATTTACATGGCTCAACCCCCTGGTTTTGAGGTGAATGGAAAGAAAGATAAGGTGTGCCTCCTAAAGAAGTCCTTGTATGGATTGAAACAATCCCCAAGGCAATGGTATAGAAGGTTTGATGGATATGTTGCTGGTTCCCGAATCGAATTCGGGTGCGGAAGCGTGGGGAAGGCGGATCGTGTATAACAAAAATTTTCATAAAACTTTTGACATACTCTATAGATTATATTAATTTATGCATGAATAAATTAATCGCATTAATTTATATTATTCAAGGATCAACCGAAAAAATACCTGGAAGCCGACTCGGATGATAACTTGAATTTCTTTGACCACGAACAGTCCTTGCTCCAAGCTTTGTGTTTAGAATACCAAAGTCTTCCACGTCAATTCCTTGATTCCACGTAGACGTGTGTGTGGGCACACGTGAGACAAAACAGGTTTCTTAAACACTCGAATTTCCACAAACACCAACGCATGCACGATGTGGAATTTTTGGAGAAAAATATTTTCTCTCTCTTTTCTCTCTATGAATTTCGGCCACCAACAATTAGGGCTGGCAAAATTGCTTCAAAAATTGTGTCCACAATTTTCTATCATTCTCATATTTAAAGAGTATAAGTCAAACTTCAAAACAGGATCAAATCCCTATCTCCAATTTTGAATTTCGAACCGAAAATCCCTTCCCCTTATCCTTAGGGTGGCCGGCCATACTATAGGGTTTTATCCTTGTGTGTGGCACCTATATCAGATAGGGAAGGAAGAGATTTTATCATTTATCCAGTAGTCCTATTTTAATTCAGATTCAAATTCGAATTTAAGTCAAACTTAAATTAATTTGAATTCTAAATTGAACAACTTATCAAATAAGTTTAAATGGATAAATCTAGATGTGTTCAAATTCAAATTTAAAAAATCACATTATTTAAATAATAATTAATTCTCAATCAATAATTTTCGAGTATTTAATTTTAGAATTCCGTAATTCTAAAATT
>NW_010358084.1:50511-51391 GCF_000414095.1 Morus notabilis | reverse complement strand
TTTTTTATTATTATCCTTAAACACTATCCTCTCGTATATAACACTTATATACTATGTTTAAGGTTACATAAACAATCACGGAATTTTCATTTGATATTCATAAAATATTCATAAATATATGCACATAAAATGATGAATAAACTCTTTTATTAATTAAATAATAAATATCCTATTACATCTCTTGCTTCTATGACACTATTCCCAACAATCTCCCACTTGTGCTAAAGCAGGTATGTCATGTCTCTAATCCCAAATCCATCTAAGTGCCGATCAAATACATTCAATGGCAATGTCTTGGTGAACGGGTCAGCAAGGTTGTCCTCTGACGCGATCTTCAGAACCGCTACATCGCCTCTGTCCACAATGTCTCTTATCAGGTGATATTTTCTTTCTATATGTTTCGTACTCTTATGGCTTTTAGGTTCCTTTGAATTAGCCACCGCTCCACTATTGTCACAGTAGAGCTTAATTGGCTTATCCATATCTGGAACAACTTCCAGATCAGTTAAGAACTTCCTGAGCCATGTAGCTTCTTTTGCGGCTTCACAAGCTGCAACATATTCAGCTTCTATGGTAGAGTCAGCAACACACTTTTGCTTTATACTCCTCCATTAAGAGTGAACACAGATCTAGATGTTGACTGTCGACTATCTCTATCCGATTGGAAATCATAATCTGTGTATCCGGTAAGAGACAGATCTTCTCCGGAATATATCAACATATAGTTTCTCGTTCTCCTAAGATACTTGAGAATACACTTTACTACAACCTAATGATCTATACCTGGGGTGGACTGGTAGCGACTGACCACTCCCACTGCATAGCAGATATCTGGTCTTGTACACAACATGGCATACATAAGGCTTCCCACAGCCGAAGC
>NW_010358084.1:48442-49427 GCF_000414095.1 Morus notabilis | reverse complement strand
GTTTTACCCCTTCAGGTAGATCTACAAGTTGCTAGACCGAGTTAGAGTACATAGACTCCATCTCGAGTTTCATAGCTGTTTGCCATTCTTCCTTATCAGAATCATCCATCGCATCCTTAAAGGTCGATGGATCCTCCTTACCGTCATCAGCAATGACGATTTGGGCTTTCCCGGTATACCGGTCGGGTAACATGCATACCCTCCCACTACGACGAGATGCCTTAGGGGTCTGATTAGGAACTGTGGTCTTTTCTCTGAGTGGTTTGACAACTCTTGTCGGTTGTGGTCCGATCTCATCAGAAAGTAACTCTTTTAATACTATTTTACTTCTGGGCTTAAAATCTATCATATAGTCATGCTCCAGAAAAGTGGCATTTGTCGATACAAACACCTTTTGATCTTCAGGACTATAAAAGAAACCTCCCTTTGTCCCACCGGGATATCCTACAAACATACACACTTCTGACTTGGGTTCCAACTTCCCAGTCTTTCCTTTCAGCACATGTGCTGGACACCCCCATATGTGCACGTGTCTCAAACTAGGTTTTCAACCGCACCACAACTCTAAGGGTGTTTTAGGAATAGACTTAGATGGTACCCTATTCAGAATGTAGGTAGCCGTTCTTAGGGCATAACCCCAGAATGAAGTACACAGTGAAGAATAACTCAACATTGATCTCATCATGTCGAGCAAAGTCTGATTTCTCCTTTCGGCTACACCATTCTGCTGTGGTGTACCGGGTGCAGTCAATTGGGATACCACACCTTCTTCAATCAAGAAATCCTGAAACTCTTGGTCCAGGTATTCTCCCCCTCGATCTGATCGAAGTGTCTTGATTGGTTTACCTAATTGTTTTTCAACTTCTGCTCGGAATTCTCTAAACTTTCCAAAAGTTTCAGATTTCCGTTGCATTAGGTAAACGTAACCATATCTTGAATAGTCGTCAATAAAAGTGACGTAATATTCGTAACCACCTCTAGCTTG
>NW_010358084.1:45777-46327 GCF_000414095.1 Morus notabilis | reverse complement strand
GGATTGCTACCTTTGGGTAGTCAATTCAGAAATACATCCTGAAATCTTATCTCTAGGAAGCCAACCTTGTTATTGATCCGGCAAGGACACTCTCCTTTAGGAGGGCGATTCAATGTCGCCGCAAAGCCCCTTTCCGGATCTCACGGTGTTGCACTAACGGTGGAGACTAGTGGGTCGCATTGTCATACAACCCTCTCTCACTCATTAATTTGTAAATATGTATTTTTATTTGAAAAAACATCTCATGATTTTCAAATCGAAAAATAAACAATTTACTTTTCGGATATGTGAAATTCCAAAACTTAACTCTTAAATTCAATTTCACATATAGCATTATTTTGTAAATCAATTTTGCAACTTAAATCAATTTAATCATATTAAATCGATTTCAGCGCATGGTTCTTATTTTATTTTATTTTTCTAAGAACACTTTTATAATAAATAAAATAAACAATAACAAATGCGCGTATATGCATGGCATGTTATAAAACATATGAGTAGGCACATTATATCTATATGGCATGTTATATGCATGGACATATAATATATA
>NW_010358084.1:43955-45703 GCF_000414095.1 Morus notabilis | reverse complement strand
AAATAAATTACAACTCAATCGAATCGAATAAATAAATAATTACAATAATTATATTCTTCCGTTACATCAACGGGTCTTCGATTCTTGAGTTCTTTATTCTTCGGCTTCATTCTTTGTCTTCGGGTTGGATTTCACCTTCCTTGGGGTCTGGAACTTTTTCGGGTCCGTCGGCACGCATTAAGAGGGTTTTGGAAACCTTCGGGGCCGTTCGGGATCAAATCCTGAAAACTTGGACCTCCAACTGCGCGCGCGCGCAAGATACCCGCGCGATGTGCGCGGGCGCGTGGACTGTCCGCGCTGGGGCGCGCGCCTGCGCGGACTATCCGCGTGCTGGGGCGTTCCCTGCCCGTACGCTGTGCGCGGGCGCGCGGACTGTCCGCGCTGGGGCGCGCGCCTGCGCGGACTATCCGCGTGCTGGGGCGTTCCCTGCCCGTACGCTGTGCGCGGGCGCGCGGACTGTCCGCGCTGGGGCGCGCGCCTGCGCGGACTATCCGCGCACTGGGGCGCGCCCTTCCCGCGTGCTGGAGCGTGTTGGGGCCGTGCGTTGTGGCGCGATGGGCCGCGATTTCTGGAAATTTTCTGGGCAGTTTTTGGGCATCTTCGAAGGTTTCAAACTTGATCTTCAAGGCCTCCTTTTTGATTCAAAATCAAAAACCCTAATTCTACCCAAATCCTAGAAGTACAATAATTCTAATCCTGAATAAAATTACAAATAATTTAATCAATGAATAAATATAACCGATCCATGGAACCATATAATTAACGACCAAATCCACCATCCATACATTCATTAACATGAATAAAAATAAACATCCATAAATGCAAGTGCCTACCCATCACATACATACATAATTAAATATCACATATTTAATATATCAATTTTGATTATCAAATAATCGGAGCATAAATTAATATTGTCTATAGACCGCTCTGATACCAATTGCTGGTTCCCGAATCGAATTCGGGTGCGGAAGCGTGGGGAAGGCGGATCGTGTATAACAAAAATTTTCATAAAACTTTTGACATACTCTATAGATTATATTAATTTATGCACGAATAAATTAATCGCATTAATTTATATTATTCAAGGATCAATCGAAAAAATACCTGGAAGCCGACTCGGATGATAACTTGAATTTCTTTGACCACGAACAGTCCTTGCTCCAAGCTTTGTGTTTAGAATACCAAAGTCTTCCACGTCAATTCCTTGATTCCACGTAGACGTGTGTGTGGGCACACGTGAGACAAAACAGGTTTCTTAAACACTCGAATTTCCACAAACACCAACGCATGCACGATGTGGAATTTTTGGAGAAAAATATTTTCTCTCTCTTTTCTCTCTATGAATTTCGGCCACCAACAATTAGGGCTGAAAAAATTGCTTCAAAAATTGTGTCCCAATTTTCTATCATTCTCATATTTAAAGAGTAGAAGTCAAACTTCAAAACAGGATCAAATCTCTATCTCCAATTTTGAATTTCGAACCGAAAATCCCTTCCCCTTATCCTTAGGGTGGCCGGGCATACTATAGGGTTTTATCCCTGTGTGTGGCGCCTATATCAGATAGGGAAGGAAGAGATTTTATCATTTATCCAGTAGTCCTATTTTAATTCAGATTCAAATTCGAATTTAAGTCAAACTTAAATTAATTTGAATTCTAAATTGAACAACTTATCAAATAAGTTTAAATGGATAAATCTAGATATGTTCAAATTCAAATTTAAATAATCACATTATTTAAATAATAA
>NW_010358084.1:9160-43545 GCF_000414095.1 Morus notabilis | reverse complement strand
TTGATTCTCTAATGGATAGTGATTCATAAAACACATTCATGAACCAGAGCGCTCTTACTAATCCAAGTACCGAATCAACACTCAAGAGAATTATTTATCTGCTTCTTTCTTAAGAAGGAATGGATTCCATCTCATATAATAACATTCCCAGCTACTTATTTCATTATGTCTTCAAAATACAAGGAATAGGATTCAGGGTCTCGAAATCTGTACCGAGTAAATCAAAAGACATAAATCCATAAATAGGAGTTTGTTAAGAACTCAGGATTAAGATCATCCTATATATGACTATTGGTAGACTCAATTAAAATTTCTATGCTTAACGGAAATTATTAGAAATTCATATTGTGTCTGTGTCCTTGTTCCACATAATCTTATTATGCGAAATACACTCATTCAATATCTCACCATATTAACAGTGCGGATAACACCGTTCCATTCTTAATGGGAATGACATGTATTAATAATGTTTTAATTAAAAATTCCAAACTTTAATTAAATTCATCATGAACAATGTTTTTGATTATTATCCTTAAACACTATCCTCTCGTATATAACACTTATATACTATGTTTAAGGTTACATAAACAATCACGGAATTTTCATTTGATATTCATAAAATATTCATAAATATATGCACATAAAATGATGAATAAACTCTTTTATTAATTAAATAATAAATATCCTATTACATCTCATGCTTCTAGGACACTATTCCCAACATATATAACAAAGGCTGGTTTTGAAAGGAGCAGCTATGATTCATGTCTATACCACAAGAATGCAGGCTCCAGAAATTCAGTATTTCTTCTACTATACGTGGATGATATGCTGATTACAAGAGAAGACTTGAATGACATAAAGGAGGTCAAGAGGATGTTGAGTGTAGAGTTTGACATGAAAGACCTGGGGCAGGCTAAGAAGATCTTGGGTATTGACATTAAAAGGAATAGAAGAGAGAGAGTGTTATGCTTGTCTCAAGAGTTGTACCTGAGAAAGGTTGTAAGAAAATTCTCCATGGACCAATCGAAAAGGGTTACTGTTCTACCGGCAGGCCATTTTAAGCTCTCTACAGAAGTCACCATCAACGGAAAAAGAGAAGCTAGAAATGGAAAAGGTTCCATACTCAAGTGTTGTAGGCTTACTAATGTATGCAATGATTTGCACAAGGCCTGATCTTGCCTATGCAGTGAGCATACTCAGTAAGTATATGGCTAACCCAGGTCAAGAGCATTGGGCTGCCATGAATAGGGTGCTCAAATATGTGAACAACACGTTGAGTTGTGGACTAATATACAAGCAACAGTCATCACACATCAGCTTGGAAGGGTATGTTGACTCTAACTATGCAAGTGACATAAATAGAAGAAGATTTATTTCAGCATTCATAATGCTCCTGGGAGGAAATTACGTTAACTGGAAGGCTCAGTTGCAGCCAGTGGTTGCCCTCTCAAGCACTAAGGCAGAATACATGGCTGTAACTGAAGGATTTAAGGAGGCTATATGGCTACAGGGACTGCTAAGAGAATTGAAGATGCTGAAAGGAAAAGTCATCATCTATTCAGATAGCCAATCTGCAATCCACTTGAGTAAGAACCCAATCTACCATGAAAAATCTAAACATATTGATGTTAGATATCATTTTATCCAGGAAAAGATTGAAGAAGGGATAGTGGCACTAGAAAAAGTGGATACAGATGAGAACCCCTCTGATATGGCAACAAAAGTAATTCCAACTAGCAAACTCTAGAAATGTCTGGAGTTGCTCAGCATTGGAAAAACGTAACTCAGAAGGGGTGAGCAATGATTCCACAAGAAAGCTATAAGTTTACTTCAGAGATTAAGGTGGAGTTTGTGAGGAATAATCTCTGAACTAAACGAATGAAGTATAAGAAGAAGAAGAAGAGCAGAACTAAAACGAGAGGTCATTTTTTGGTCTGATGAACAGCAGTGAATCAAAACGCTGCGTTTTAGTTATGAAGAGTAGAAGCAAGTAACTTAGCAACACGTGGCTACAGAGTAAGTGTTATCCTCTTTTCTACTGAGGTATATATATGTAATATTCAGAATGTTCTAGGGTTATCAATTTTTTGGGGATCTCGTGTTTGTTTCCAGATTCCAAAGAGAGAAAATTCCAAAGAGTGAGAGAGACTGTACAAATCCAGTGAGAAAGAAGAAATCTGTAAAGAGAAGTTTACTTTGGGTGTTTCTTTGTAAATATTGTGTGATTTCTTTGGGTAGTCTTGGGGAGAATGGGATTTGCCCTAGATGAGGGTTGTAATCTAAGATCTAAGTTGTACTCTTCTTTGTATTAGTGGAATAGCTTTTGTGGAGGAACTCAACAGGTCGCAGGTCAAATATTTTGGTCGAACTTGTATAAACTCTGGTGTTGTGTATTTTTTGTTTCTGTTTTTCTTCTTATTGATCTTCTAGGCTTTTGTTAGATTCGTTCTAACAATACCTTTTCTTTTCTTTTCTTTTCCAGAGGCGGCCCTTGCAGATATTTGTGAATATAAATTAGCCATTTTTCATTATATCGTTTTTCTGCAAGTGCCTAACAAACGACACAAAACAATAAAATTAGTCTTAGTCCAAATGATAATTCGTCAACATCAGTACATGTAGCAGCAAACGACACAGATAGCTGAAAACACTACTGTCATACACGACAAAATATTTACAAAACGACTGTGTCTTCAAGCTGCTACGACAGTTGACAAGTGTTAGAGAATTGAACGACACTCTTACAAACGACAACAACAAATCATTTATTTAATGAAGTTTCCACCGTTGATCTCTCTTCTTAAAAAAATAAAAAATAAATAACCTGACAATTCACAACTGTTCTTCACACGGAGAATCAAATATCCTCATAGTTTGTGCATTTGAAAGAATTATACGAATGAATAGAAGCAAAAGTCAAAAATTTTAGAAAATAATAATAATATTTAAAAAAATAAACGGTTCAAGATAGCTATGAAAGTGCATTAGTGGCTGTGTCCACTTTTCACCGAACACACTAGTGACATTTCTATGTGAAAAGTGCTTTTTAAGTTCCTAAAAACAATTTAAAACTTGCCCCAAGTACCCCCCAACATATTTTATTTATTTATTTATTTTTCTTTTTATAGGCGTAGATTTTTGATACTATAAGTGAGGCACTTTTAATAATGCCATATTACTGCGTACTCATCACATAAAAAGAGGGCCTGGAGGCTTCAAACATTTTTGTTAATGTATCATGCATACAAGTAATGCGTGCTAAGCACACATTTAAGCACATAATTTGCAGAACACCCTCTCATTAACAACACAAAGTTGGTTTTACCTTCTATGTTGCTCGATCAAATATGGCAACCTTTACTCTCCTATCATCTAAGCAAGAAACTAGTCCTAATAATCAAAATTTGAGATTTGAAGAGATGCGTCTACATTATAAGAGTAGGCTACTCCAGCATCAGCAATTCAGCAGCAACTGTAATCTGTTTCCAGAATAGAAAATTCATTGCTCTTCAGTTGTTGGACACATACACAAACAATAATCGCACGTATAGAGACTTCTTGGTGCAAAGCAAGTTGGCTAAATTTTGTGGACGGAGTAACCGGCATCCTCGGTTGTCAAATTCTCCTTCCAATTTTCAAATTCTGCTCCGCCAAACACAACTTGCTTGACTCCGACAAAGCTGTTACATGGGACATCACGCAGGAATGAGAAGCTGTCTTACTTTGTTCGTTTTTTCTTTTTCTGTTATTAAAGGTTGTCTTAGTCTTTGATTTACAGCCAAGCCATCAAATGGCATAGTAAAGAAATCTCAAGAAGTTGGGACTAGAACGCAGTAGATGAACGTGAACATTATGGCTATATGAATTTCTCACATTGCTTTCCTATTTCTTGAATAAAAACATGCACATTAATACAAATCACGTAACTACTAATTTTTGGACATGTACAGAAAAATATTTGCTATTTACTAAAACAAACTTAATAGATGATAGAGACAAAGTGATTAAATATTGTCAAAGATGGAGAGATATTAGGATCTTACTCAGAGCTTATCTGAGTCAATGCATTTATCAACACATCTAGAAGCAACGGTTCACTGGTACCAATATCCACCCTGTCAAAAAATTTCAATCAGATATACGATTCCTTCATTAACTACAAAAAGACGTCTTTTCATCCCAAAATTGAAAAAAACAAGTTAGATAATTAAGAATCATTACAATAGTAACAGTAAAGTTAACTAAATTCTAGGACATAATCATACCAAATGCGTGCCAGGTTCTCTTGAATCTCAAGATCCCCGAGATTGTAAAATGTACTTGGTGTCACATTTGCTCCTTGAATAGCATCATAACTTGGTCTTTTATCCAAAGGAGATTGAGACAACTGCAAGAACAATACTAGACGCTGTGAATCAATGCAATAACCAGCATTTCTGTGGGTCATAGCAGAAAATGTGAATTAAAAGAGTAACATTACTTGCATGTTCATGGAATTGCATCCACCAAGGCGTCCAATGATATGCCACGAACGAATGGTCTGCACCACCCAAGTCAACAAGGATACTTAACCATACTTCCTAGAGATGTAAAGCAGAGTTCAAGAGCGAAATACTTACATCACAGAGCAAAGAGACATCTTTATCCAAAGGAGTATTGTAAAATTCGAACCATATATATGAGTTTGAGAAATCAAACCTGCAGTTTTCAATGTATGAATAACAAAATCAACAAAAATAGAGCACTGATAAACTCCAATATAGCATGTATCATATCAGAGAGAATAAATAGGTCATGGAGAAACATGAAAACGATGAAGAACTTGGTATTTGGAGTTTAATCTTACTTGTTGAATGTAACCTTCATGGGTGTAGCTGAACCAGTCTTTGAATGCAATATTCTGTTCCTTTTCCTCCTCAACCTCTCCTCCATCTGCAAATTTGGTTAAAAAGAGACTTGTGAGACTGTTTAAAGCTTCTCAGTTTGATTAGTTTCTGATTCTGTTGTAATCATTGATTAGTCATTAGCTTATAGTAAGAAACTTTTCACCACTCGTATGGAGTTTTTGAACTCCTCTTGTGCTGATTTCTGATTAATGAGATGATTACCGGTTTCTCTCTAAGCAGAGTTCTTCAAAGCTCGGATCTCTCTCTTTCTCTTCACTTTTCTTATTTCATATCATTCCTTTCTACAATCTTTCTTCTTAGTAATCTTTACAAAACCCCTTCTTTAAGTCACACAACCTTATCAAATCAACACGCTTCTTTTCAACTATTCTTATCAACGTTACAGTCCAAAACCATTCCTCACATATCAAATATTGACAACTATAAAGAACCAGATTTTTATGTAAATTCAGTCACTTTAGTGTCTACATAAGTTAGTTGTATCTGTTGGTCATAAGCAGTTGAGACGTTCATAGTTAATCCAATAAGTTCTTTCAAACACCAACAAATCACCAAAACCAAAATCTTCTAAACAAAACCCACATAATTTTTGGCCACGAAGAATCTCAAGAACGCAAAAAAGAGCTTACTTTGGCGCGAGCCTTTTCTGGGTCATCAAGACAAGTCCCCAATATTTGAGCGAACTCCGGATCCTTATCATAATCCTTTTCGTCGTCTCTCCCTCTGAACCCACCGCGAGTCGAAAACCCATCTTCGCCCCCGTCATCTTCATCGTCGTAATAATCACCTTCTTCTCGGTCTTTCAGTCCCCGCGAGTTCTGGGTCTTCAAGTCTTGAGCTCGACACTTCACTCTCGCGAAGCGCAGAGAAGTAGTCTTGGTCGGAAATGGCGCGACGAGAGTGGAGAAGCGGGAAAATGGTGAGAAGGGAAGCTTGGGGGTTTGAAGAATGGGCGAGAATGGGCGTTGGATGAGCATGGCTTTCGTTTCTCGCGAGTGATTGAATCTGGAAGCACCGGCGAGTGTTTGGCAGAAGAATGGGTTTCCAAGCCGTGCTTAAGGCGCGCTTCTGTCGCCGCTGTCTATCGAAGGACCAAACCCACTTCAGCAAAGCAAGCCTAAGATCTCAGCCGTTCGTTACTGTGGGGCCCACAGTGGGTTCACCTGAGTCGATGGCCTAGCTTTTTTATTTAACATTTTTCGTTTGTATATTTAAAATACAAATCTATTGATCCACCGTCCAAAATAGAAAATGAAAACTTAAGTTAATAAACAGTATTTTTTTTATTCTTAAAATTGTTATAATTTTTTTGTTTTAATTCTGATTGAGATGATTTTTTTTCTATGCGTTAAAAATAAAAAGATGAATAAAATTAGACCCATATACCTTATTAAAATTTTTTATCAACATTGAGTTTTTATTAAAATACTATCTAAAAATAAATTCAAGTTTTGACTTACTCAAACACAAACTCAAAAAAGATTTTTATCTTAAATCATAACTCAAATGTACACAATTAAATACAAACTCAAATTACAATTTTAACTCAAACTCAACTTAAAATTTACACACAAGCCCTATGAAATTATCAATGACTACGCTTCAAAAGAAAAGAATCTACAATAACTGTTGTATGGGAAAACTTGGCTGACACGTGGACAAAAGATGTCGCGACACGTGGCATTGATCAAACCCCACCAAGCAAGGGACTCCCGACGATCTGGAGCCCTCGACGCTTAAAGTTCCCTCGACGCTTAAGGTACCCTCGACGCTTAAATTCCCTCGACGCTTGCAAGCTCATCTTAAGCCCTCCGTTAAGGCTCCGGGACAGGGTCTTACTTAAAGCGACGACCTATCTGTGGCGCCGACCAATTGTGCCGCCGACGCAACAGAATGGAGATTTCTCGACCACAGGAAGTCGCCTTCAGGAAAGGCGGTTAGATTAAGAAGCACAGGCGACGAGGGAAACGCCTAATAGAAAACAGCGCGGATTACGTGCACAAGTGGAGGTGGTCTGCAAGCATTAATTACGGGCTGTCAGACTGCCCCCACGGGGGACAGGAAAGTATTACGGAGAAGCACAGAGTCGTAATAGAAGACTAAATAGATTGGATGAACAATGCAAATTGATGAGCTACTACTGGGCCTACCAAAGGAGAACACTCGAGTGTTTCTAGCTATGAGGGAAACCTCCTAAGCGAAGGAAGCCCCAATATAAAAGGTAGAAGACCCCAATGAGGAAGGGGTTGAAAAAACAAAGCAAAGGAAATACATTGTAAACTGTATCTTACCCAAAGATAAAGAAATACAATATTACAGTGGACGTAGCTCTGAAATTTATAGAGTGAACCACTACAAACTCTCTTGTGTCAATAGTATCTAAGGGGTTTTTTTCAATAGATACATACACGTAAATAGCATATCGTTTCCTAACACGCTAAATTAAACCCACCCGGCCGGTAACCTAACGGGAAATCAAGAGGTAACCTGGCCGGTTCTTTGTTGACGAAATTCGACCGTCAATAATTGGCGACTCCACTGGGGAAAGAAAGCGTTCGAACCCTAAACAACATAGCAACAAGCCGCCGCCCGTCCAGGGAATATCGGGATGGAAGGAGATCAACGCCCGGTGGGACATGAAGCTCCACCTCCAAACGCACCACAGCCAGACCCAAGGCAGATGCAGGCCCAACTAACCACTCTAACCGAGCTGGTACGTGGGCTGATGACCGTGGTGGAACGCTTAGATGGGAGGAACTCCATGCCACCATTAGAAGATGCCCCGATCCCACAGGGACAAGCCTTGACCGGAGATCCAAACCACGGCAACTACCTACCTGCCCAAGAAGGGACCGGAGATAGTGAGAATCGCCGGGGCCCTCCTAGGCCTCGGCCTTCCCTATCCTCCGCCGGCCGTTTGGGGGCCGCCGGGCACCGAGCTCCCGAGGACCGGGTACCAAGGGGTCCTGGAAACCCCAAGGTATTGCCTCAGAATCCAGGTGGAAACCTACCAGGAGACTCAGGCTTAGTACAGGCAGGCGGCCAGGCCCGAGGCGGTCCTAATGTTCAGAGGGCGGAAGCGTCAAGAGTAGCCGGCTCGGCCATCTCGACAGAGGAAGCGCGCGCCATCATGGAACGTATGGCCAGCCTGGAGCAAAAACTGACAGGGGACGTGGCGGGCTTGAAAAAGAATATAGGTCGCGTGGCTGAGGTGGTAAACGTCGACATCACCCCCAGTCACACTCACGACTATCCGTTTACTGAAGAAATAATGGTGCCCCCTCTCCCCGATAAATATAGGTCGCCATCAATCCCGCCGTACGACGGACGAGGAGATCCCGACAACCATCTAGAGATGTACACCAGGCACATGCTCTTGCACGGTTATACCGAGGAGATCATGTGCCGAGCCTTTCGAAACCATCTGACGGATTCCGCGCGGAGATGGTTCCGGACGCTGAAGCCAAACTCTATCTCGGGTTGGGATGAGTTGAAGGAGGCCTTTTCCCTCCAATTTATAAGGGTAAAAAGGTACGTCCCCCCAAAACAGAACCTAACAACGATCTATCAAAAGCCAAACGAGTCATTGAGGGAATGGCTCGCGAGATATGGGGACGACGTCGCCACCACAATGGACATAACCGATAGAGAAGCTTTGATGGAGGCCTTATCTAGCATGAAGAAAATAACCCCATTCAAAAGAGAGCTAAACCGAAAACCCCCAACCAGCTACAGAGAATTTCTGGCGCGAGCGCAGGGGTACATCAATGCCGAAGAGGCAGACGCGAACGACCCCGAGCACCGAACCAACAAGAGTAAAGGAACCAAACAAGGTCAGCGCCTGCGAAGCAGGATGGGAAGAAGCGTTGAGGCGGAGGAAACGGAGACAAACAACCCCCCGCAACGACGAGCGCTCCGGAAGCCAAGAAGCCAAGGCAAGAGGACACCCGAAGGCCTCGGCTGTTCCAAAAGTACGATTCCTACCACGAGTTAACGGTGGGCGTTGAAGAGGTTTTTAACCAAGTCGGTCACGGGAACTTGCTACGCCGACCGGAGGCAATGAAGTCAGACCCCAGCCGACGGAACCAGAAGAAATTCTATAGGTTCCATGGCGAAGTCGGCCACCACACCAATGATTGTGCTGACCTCAAGGACGAGATTGAAAGATTAATCCGCAAGGGAAGGTTATAGGAATTCAAGGCCGAGCGGAGGCCCCGAAATGACGGCCATGGTGGGCAGAATGATGTTCGACGCCGAGAGGAGAACCAGCGCCCAGAGGACTGTGAACCCGTCGGCGTCATACGGACTGTCCTCGGCGGTCCCTTCATAGGAGGAAACTCAAGGAGATCTCAAAAAGATTACGCCCATGAGGCCAAAGGGGTTTATCAGGAGCGGTTCTGGAGCGTCTCCGCTGTAAAAGTTCCAAGGTACAGCCAGACTGATGTGGCTTTTAATGAGGATGACGCTTGCGGGGTTCATTTTCCCCACAACGACGCCTTGGTGGTAGAGGCCATGATAGGGAACCACACCATGTGCAGAATCCTGGTGGACAATGGAAGCTCGGTTGACCTCCTATATTCTGATTGCTTGGAAAAGATGGGGATCCAGAAGAAGCAATTGGAGAAAACCTCCAGGCCACTATATGGCTTCACAGGCGACTCCGTCATCCCCCAGGGGACCATCCGCCTACCCATAACCGCTGGTGAGAAGCCCCGACAGGCCACCACAATGGCTAATTTCATGGTTATAAAGGGAAGCTCCCAGTACAACGCAGTAATTGGGAGGCCGACCCTCCAAGCGTTAAGAGCCATAACCTCCATCTACCACCAAAATGTCAAGTTCCCCACCGCAAATAGCGTAGGGGAAATGAAAAGCAACCAGTATAAGGCTAGAGTTGCGTACTCTGACGCCCTACGGGGATATGACCAACCAGGGAGACAGGAGGCGATGATGGTTCACCAAGGCCTTGTCGAGGATATAGACCCCCGGATCCAGGAGGAAGCCGCGTGGTCCCAGCCTATGGAACAGTTGGTGGAAGTCCGAGTTGGCAAAGGCGAGTCCACCAAAATACTGAGAGTGGGCTCAAGTTTAGCCCCATCACTTAGAAATGAGATCGAAGACTTTCTCAGGAAGAACCTGGATGCCTTCGCATGGAACCATTCCGATATGGAGGGAATCGACCCCGGAGTAATATGCCACTCCCTGAACATCGACCCTTCACATCCGCCCAAAAGGCAAAAGCGTCGGCCGATGAACCCCGAGAGGTATGAGGCGCTGAGGGAAGAGGTCGACAAGTTGATTAGTAACGAATTCATCAGGGAGTCCCATTATCCTTGTTGGGTATCAAATCCCGTCCTAGTGACCAAGCCCAACGAAGATTGGAGAACATGCATCGACTTCAGCGATCTAAACAAAGCCTGCCCGAAGGATGGTTTCCCACTCCCTTGCATAGACCAAATGGTCGACGCCACGGCGGGGCATGAGATGCTGAGCTTTATGGACGCTTACTCCGGATACAATCAAATCCCCATGAATCCAGCCGACGAGGAGCACACATCCTTCATAACCGACAGGGGCCTCTACTGCTACAAAGTGATGCCCTTCGGCCTGAAGAATGCTGGAGCTACCTACCAAAGGCTAGTAAATAAAATGTTTGCCCGACAACTCGGCAAGACAATGGAGGTTTATGTCGACGACATGCTAGTAAAAAGCACAAAGGCCAGCCACCACGTCGACCATCTGGGGGAAATGTTTGGCGTATTAAGAAAATACCGCATGAAAGTCAATCCCTGAAAGTGCGTCTTTGGAGTTGGGTCGGGAAAATTCCTGGGTTTTATGGTCAGCAACCGAGGGATTGAAGCTAATCCCGAAAAAATCAAGGCCCTACAAGATATACGGTCCCCAACGAAGCCGAAGGAAGTACAGAAATTGACAGGATGTGTTGCTGCCTTAAACAAATTCATATCAAAAGCGACCGACAAATGCATCCCCTTCTTCGATGCTTTAAAGGAAAGCAAGCGCTTTGAATGGACACCCCAATGCGAAGAGGCCTTCCAGAAGCTGAAGGAACATTTGGGCAAACCCCCAATATTATCAAAGCCAAACGTCGACGAAGAACTCAGCCTATACCTCTCAGTATCCCGACACGCCGTAAGCTCCGTGCTAGTAAGAGAGGAAGAGAGGGTACAGCTGCCAATCTACTACGTGAGCAAAAGGCTTCTCGACACCAAGTCAAGATACGGCGAGATTGAGCGCCTTGCCCTCGCCCTGATGGTAGCTTCAAAGAAGCTCCGACACTATTTCCAGTCTCACACAATATGGGTTCTCACGAACCACCCGCTGAGGCAGGCTCTGTAAAAGCCTGAAACTTCCGGTCGACTCCTCAAATGGTCGGTAGAATTAAGCCAGTTTGACATAAAGTACGTTCCAAGGACTGCGATCAAGGGCCAAGTGCTCGCCGACTTCTTGGCTGAGTTCTCCCATAGGCCGACCCTCGCAGTACCTGGAGAAGTCGCCGTTATGAACTGGAAACTCTACGTGGATGGGGCGTCGAGTGAGACTGGGTCAGGAGCCAGCATCCTGTTAATCAGCCCCGAGGGCCACAAAATCACCTCGGCGGTTCGATTCAAATTCAAGGCATCGAACAACGAGGCGGAGTACGAAGCACTAGTTGCCGGACTATGGTTAGCCAGCCACCTGAAGGTCGAAAGGCTCAGTGTCTTCAGCGATTCTCAATTAGTTGTCGTGCAAGTGAAGGAAGAATACCAAGCACGCGGCGAGAGGATGGGCGCGTACTTAAGAAAGGTAAAGGAGGAACTCGTTAAATTTAAAAGCTACGAGATACTCCAGATACCGCGAACCGAGAATGCAAGCGCCGATGCTCTGGCAAAGTTAGCCTTTTCCAGAGAATCTGACACGTTGGGGGTTGTCCCCATCGAGGAATTGGAGCATCCGACTATTGAAGAAAAGGTGGAAACGCTAATCGTCCAGGTAGATGAAAGTTGGATAACACCCCTCATCCAATACCTAATGGATGCACAATTGCCGAACGACAAGGATGAGGCCAGACGGGTCAGGTATAGAGCTGCTAGATATTTATTGTATGACGGCTTGCTCTACCGGTGAGGCTACTCAACCCCTCTACAACAGTGCTTGGATGAAACCGAGGCACAAAAGGTCCTCCGCGAAATCCATGAAGGGGTCTGCAGAAACCACTCTGGGGGGCAGTCTTTGGCTCTAAAGGTATTGCGGCAAGGGTACTACTGGCCTACGCTAAAAAAGGACGCCTTTCAGTATGCCCGATGTTGCGATAAGTGCCAAAGGTATGCCACGATTCCTAGAGCGCCCCCGGAGCACTTGACGTCCATTCTCAGTCCTTGGCCCTTCGCCAAATGGGGGGTTGACTTGATCGGGCCATTACATCTTGCACCCGGATGATTCAAGTTTGCAATTGTGGCGGTAGACTACTACACGAAATGGGCAGAGGCGAAGGCCCTAACTACAACCACGGAAGCAGCCTGCACCAAATTTATGTGGGATCACATCGTGTGCAGGTTCGGGGTTCCCCACTCAATCGTGTCCAACAACGGAAGACAGTTTGACAACGCCTCAACGCGCAGGTTCTGCGATGACCTGGGCATCCGGAAAGACTTCTCGGCGCCAATCCACCCCTAGTCCAATGGACAAGTCGAGGCGATCAATAAAATATTAAAATATACTCTCAAGAAAAAACTCGACGATCTGAAAGGAAAATGGGCCGAAGAACTTCCCAAGGTCCTATGGGCATACAGAACGACGAGCCGAACTACTACGGGTGAAACACCTTTCTCCATGGCATATGGCGTCGAAGCAGTACTCCCCATAGAAATCGAAACGCCGACTCTAAGAACCGTCGTCCATAACGACGATGACAACGCGGAAGGCATGGACGGAGAGCTCGACTTATTAGAAGAAAAAAGGCTCAACTCCCAACTACGCCTTGCCGCTTACCAGCAAAGGACGGCGCGATATTACAACAAGAAAGTTCGGCAGAGGAGGTTCATCTCGGGGGACCTAGTACTAAAAAGGGTAACGCAAAGCACGAAGCCTAAGAATACCGGTGCGCTGGGCCCAATTTGGGAAGGGCCCTACCGCGTAAGGAACTTGCTGCGTCCTGGAACCTATATTTTGGAAAGCCTCGACGGCAAAAAGATCCACCACCCGTGGAATGCGGAACAACTGAAGCTATACTACCAATAATGTATGAAATTCTCACATATCTCAATTGTGTATTTTTTATAAAGTGAATAAATTGATATGTTTACAGAAGGAAAAGAATTCAACCCTTAGTAACCTGTCTGCTTAAAAACCAAAGGTGATGTTAAACAGACACGGGGGGGATCCACGGGTCTCTTTTTTTTTAAAAAAAAAAAGAAAACAAAAGAGGGACGAAAAACTTAGCGAAATTCCAAGGAATTTCCTAAGACGACGACCCCAAGGGGCACAATCGACGTCAGATCCTCCAAGGAGGAAAGATGAAAAACTTAGCGAAATTCCAAGGAATTTCCTAAGACGACGACTCCAAGGGGCACAATCGACGTCAGACCCTCCAAAGAGGAAAGATAAAAAACTTAGCGAAATTCCAAGGAATTTCCTAAGACGACGACCCCAAGGGGCACAATCGACGTCAGATCCTCCAAGGAGGAAAGACGAAAAACTTAGCGAAATTTCAAGGAATTTCCTAAGATGACGACCCCAAGGGGCACAATCGACGTCAGATCCTCCAAGGAGGAAAGACGAAAAACTTAGTGAAATTCTAAGGAATTTCCTAAGACGACGACCCCAAGGGGCACACTCGGCGCCAGATCCTCCAAAGAGGAAAGGCGAAAGACTTAGCGAAATTCCAAGGAATTTCCTAAAAACAGCGACCCCAGGGGGTATGCGCGACGCCAGGTCTCCCAAAGAAGAGAGACAAAGACTTGAAAGAAAGCAGCGAGTGCGAATCAAGGTATAAATTAAAACTGCGATCATTCGGATATATATATAAATATATATAACAACGGATAAAGTAACAGATGTCCAGGTCAACAAAAACTCTTTATTACAAAAAAAAAGAGAAAATGAGGCAGATAATAGTCCTTCAGGCTTCGCCGGTAGCCCCCGAGTCCTCGCTTGTAAAGAAAGCTCAAGTCCCACTCAGGACGCTCCTTTTTGATCAGGTCGACAATTTGTTGACCCGCAGATTGGAAGTCTCTGGTGCAAATATCAATAAGCTCTTGGGAGGCCTTAAACTCCTCGATAACCTCGACGCGCCTAGCGTCGAAGGCAAATGCGGCATACGCTTCGGCTTCCTTCTTCCCCTCAGTTTTCCCCTCAAGAAAACGCCTCTCCGCCACCGTAACCACCTCGGTCAGTTTTTTGTCAGATAAGTGCGCCCGCTCCGTAAGACTCACAATCTTATTATTTAGCTTTAAAAGCTCTTCTTCCAGGCTCGCCAGCTTGGCCAGGGCCACGTCCCTCTTCTCCTCGGCATCACTCAGCTTTCGCTTTGCATCAGAGACAAGGGACCGAAGTTTGGCCTCCAACTCGTCCATCCCATTCTTTTGCTCCTCAAACTTAGCAAGGTCAAGGAGGTTTTGGATGGAAAGAACCAAGCTCTGAAAAAGTCAAAGTTAAAAAAAAAATATAATAACAAAAAAAAAATGGGAGAGAGAGAGAGGGGGCTTTAGCCTTACGTGGATTTTGAAGGAAATTTGCTTCCGCTGATGATCAACCAAGGATGACTGAGCTCCAGCAACCCAGTGAGGCTCAAGGAAGGACTCATAGAGAGCCTGAAAGACAACAGAGAAGCGAGGAGGAAGTTTCAGCATCGCCCCACTCTCGGCGTCAGATATGTCCGAGACTTGGAACTTGGGGTCCATGATTTTGGCCCATGGGATAAGCACGCGCTCCCTCGGCGCCGAGGGAATCTCGACGTCAGGGATGGGGACCATCGGCGCCCACGTTTCTGTCACCGGTGTCTTGTCCCTGCGTCTCTTCTTTCTCACCAGTTCCTCCTCCGACCCTGAAGGACCCTTCTTGGACTTTCTGCTCTTCGGGGTACGGGAAGAAGAGGAAACCTTTTCTTTCCCTTTCGGCTCGGCAGCATGACTCGGCGGGGGCAGTTGTTCTGGCGGCGGTGGTTGGCTCAGCCCAGCCTACTGGCCGCCAGGAAGTTGGATCCTCAAGGACACCATTTCTGCAGAAGAATGACGAGGTCAACACGCAGGCGGCATTGGAACAATCCAAGTCGCATCAAAGAAGGGTGTCGAAAGCAAATCGTACCTTCGTCGTTCAAATGGAAGTACTGACGGACGACGTCTAAGTTGGCAGGGTCTGGGAGATCAAGGATCAGGCCGGCTTCGCGGAGGTTCTTCTGGGTCAAGAGCGTCTCAATATGACGAACCTCTGGCGGAAAAGAAAAAGCCTCTTCAATCCTCACCAAGCTGTTGCCGGAGAACTTTGGCCGGTCCTGACTTACTAAAATGCGAGCAAAATGTCAGTAGCAAAAACGAAAGAAGTTAAAGTCGGACAACCAAAAAGCCAAGGAAACTTACCCATATTCCCAAACGCCGCCTGCACCTACCTTCGACGGGGCAGGCGGTCGTTGGGGTGAAAATTGAAGGGCCCCCGAATCATGAAAAATATGGGCTTCCACCCATGCGATGACGAGGGGGTGCCCAGTATGAGCTTCCCAAGTCGGGGTTGGGACCTCCCGTGACCACTCAAAAAATACCACCCCTCGCACTTGGCGACGTGGCATAATCTATACATGAATCGAAATTCATCAACGGGAAGGTCCACATCGAATTTTTAGTGCCATAAAATCCAGGCACCAACAAAGCAGTACGAAAAATTGGGCGCCAGTTGAGCCGGAGAAATGCCATAAAAATGACAATACTCCTTCACAAAGGGATGAACAGGAAGGGTCATCCCCGCGGTGACGGCTCTGGTGTAGACCGGAAGGTATCCGGTCGGCGGCATGCTAGTTCTAAAGTGCACGTCCGGGAGAAGGTATTCAAACCACCTCCCATCAATGCACCCTTCCTTCACAGCCCGGATGATATCTTTATTCCAGACCCTTGACGCCACAGCATCGGCTGTGAAGAAAGGCCTGTCTGGTTCGCCGCTGGTGGCGGCCAAAGGGGCGTCTACTGCCGAAGTGGCCACCCCGCTTACATTGCCCCCCGTGAAGGGGATTCTTTCCACAGCCTCATCCAAAATTCATTCGAAGCTATCGAACTCGCTACCGAAGCTGTCAACGGGAGCAAATCTGGCTTCGAACCCAGCCTCAAGGTTTTCAACGTCTCTCAGCACGGACCCAATGCTGGAAGATGATGACAAGCAGGAGAGCTCCACCACAGAAGGGGGGTCTGGACGGACAACCGGTGAATCCTCTCGACTGAGGGAACTTTGGGCCATTGTTCTGGTGATTAAACAGACAAAGAGCTAAGTTAAAACCCCGAAGTCGAGAGGATGAAAGAACAGCTACCCTAGAACTACGACAACTCAAAAAGCGCCGTGACACGACGCCGACCATTCATACAGGAACGGTAGCGCCAAGGACTCATAGGAATCCAGGCCCAGATGCCAGGACTCAGAAGCGCACAAACAGCATACGGATGCGAAAAAATGAAACAAAGTAAGTTTCTCTATATTCTAAGTCCCACGCATTCCGCAGAAAAATACACAAGGTTCGAAACAGAGAGATGGAAGGAACCTATGCATAAAAACGAACAAACAGGAGGCGAGGAAGCTTACCGGAGAAGAAGGGGCGGTTGCACGGTCGCGGAGTTGGAAAGGAAGGAGTTCGTCGGAGAAGGTGGCGGTCCAACATATGCAAGTGAAAGAGTGGGAGTTTTCAAAAAAGTGGCCCTCGAACTCGTAGCAGGTATTTAAAGGGACGAGCGTCTTCGACCCTGACCATCGAAGCAAGACCTTAAAGATCCAACGGCCTGGGAAACCTGCCCAGATCTAACGGTTAAAAGATAGGGCGGGAAGCAGAAGGGCCACGATCCATGAGAAATCAATCGACGCGATGGTTACGTTCCCCGAAGGATATCCGACGGTCCCAGGCCATCATTACAAATGTAGGCTCAGGACCGGTTTCCCACACCCGAAGCACTAAGAGGCAATCGAACCTAAGTCTGAGGCCACCTAAAAGGCGCCCTCGACCTGGGGAGTAGCTGTTGTGTGGGAAAACTTGGCTGACACGTGGACAAAAGATGTCGCGACACGTGGCCTTGATCAAACCCCACAAAGCAAGGGACTCCCTCGACGCTTAAGGTTCCCTCGACGCTTAAATTTCCTCGACGCTTGCAAGCTCATCTTAAGCCCTCCGCTAAGGCTCTGGGACGAGGTCTTACTTAAAGCGACGACCTGTCTGTGGCGCCGACCAATTGTGCCGCCGACGCAACAGAATGGAGATTTCTCGACCGCAGGAAGTCGCCTTCAGGAAAGGCGGTTGGATTAAGAAGCACAGGCAACGAGGGAAACGCCTAATAGAAAATAGCGCCGATTACGTGCACAAGTGGAGGTGGTCTGTAAGCATTAATTACGGGCTGTCAGACTGCCCCCATGGGGGACAAAAAAGTATTACGGAGAAGTACAGAGCCGTAATAGAAGACTAAATAGATTGGATGAACAGTGCAAATTGATGAGCTACTACTGGGCCTTCCAAAGGAGAACACTCGAGTGTTTCTAGCTGTGAGGGAAACCTCCCGAGCTAAGGAAGCCCCAGTACAGGTAGAAGACCCCAATGAGGAAGGGGTTGAAAAAACAAAGCAAAGGAAATACATTGTAAACTGTATCTTACCCAAAGATATAGAAATACAATATTACAATGGACGTAGCTCTGAAATTTATAGAGTGAACCACTACAAACTCTCTTGTGTCAATAGTATCTAAGGGGTTTTTTTCAATAGATACATACACGTAAATAGCATATTGTTTCCTAACACGCTAAATTAAACCCACCCGGCCGGTAATCTAACGGGAAACTAAGAGGTAACCTGACCGGTTCTTTGTTGACGAAATTCGACCGTCAACAATAACCACAAATATATATATATATTATAAAATTAACAACGACCTTCTTTAAAAAAAAAAGCATCTGCAATGGCCACGATGATCTTTTCAAATGGAATTAACATTCACAATCCCTAAAAAAAAAAAAAAAAAAGATTTTAACAATGGCCACAATGCCTTCTTTTGCATGTCTTCTAGACGCGGCGAATCTAATTATTATGTATAAAAGGAACCCAACAAGAAGCCTCGACACACACATGCGACTTTCTTTCTTTCTTTCGAACGTAGAAACCTTTTGAAAGGAACGGAACACATTGACAACCATGAAGCTACTTTCGATTTTGAAATTATTTTAAGAATCATTTTATGATTAATTTTAAATTGTGTTTGGTTAATTTTTTTTAATAGATTATTTTAAATATAATAAAAAAGTAAAATCATGTTTGGTTATAATTATTAATTAATATATTATAACATTGTTGATAAGTACTAAAAAATAAAAACAGAAAAAAAAATTTTCAATCATTTTTTAATTTCTTCACAAAAATTATTCTCATTATTTTTTATTTTCATTTTGTTTTCAAAACATTTACTAAACAAACACAGTTTACAGACCGTTTTTATTTTGATGTTTTTAAATACGTGCAAAAATATTTAAAAAATAAAAAATAAAAATCAATTCTAAAAGTACTCATCATGACTACTCTTCACAAAGACTGTGGAATCAAAATGAATCTGAGTTTTCCGATTTCCACCAAAATAAAAACAAAACCAAAACCAAAAACATCTATGACTATTCCTCAAAGGCTCAAAACAAATAATGACAATCCGCAGTAAAGGAATTGACGATGAGCTAATGACTTTTTTTTTTCATTAAATAAACAATGACAATTCCTAAAAAAGAAAAAATAATAATAAACAATGACCAATTTGTGTAATGTTATTTCTGAGTCTTCAGATAAGGACACGAAAGTGGAAGGACAAGTCCCATATGCACACTCGGATTTGGTCACATATTAACAAAATTTTCATTTAACAAAAACTAAAATACGAAAATATTGGTCATTTTTTAAGGTAGCTAACCACCCCCAATTTCTCAAAAATGATATTTTTAAGAACAGGGCTTAATAGTGACTTCTTTTTCCCCCTTTAATCGAGTTGACATTGACCAAACCTCCAAAATAGAAAAAGAATTAACTATGACTTTTTTGTATTATAAAATTAATAATGACCATCCTTCAAAAAAAAAAAAAAAAAACAAGAATTAACAAAGACCACAATGTCTTTTTTTTAATGGAAATTAATTTCTTTTTCTTTTTCTTTTTTTTAGGCGTTCTTTTCTCTCATTGAATTGCAAATTAACATTGACCAAAAAAAAAAGAAAAAATACAATGTCTTGTGAAGTCTTCTCGGATAACGATTAACGACACAAAGGAAATGATGATACAACTATTATGTATACAAGGAACCCAGCAAAACGTCCCGACACACGCTCGACTTTCTGTCCAACCAAGAAACCTTCTCAACTGAATTACAACCATGAATCTACTTCCGCCGGAGGACCCGAAAATCGCGAAGAAACAAGGCTTCCGGTCTCTGAAGCTCTTGAACGTGGACTTGGAGCAGGTTATCGGAGAGCAGCCATTCGGAGTTGACTATGGTAGACTTGACAATGGCCTCTTTTATTATGTCCGCTCCAATCCCAAGCCCAGAATGAGAGCTGCCCTTGCTCTCGCCGTTAAAGCCGGGTATTTTCGAATCCTTTCTCTTCGTGCCATTTCTCGGAACTGTTTTCAAGTAAATGGCCGCTTTTTAAGCTTTTTTAGTGAACGACGCAAGTTTTTTAGACAATTTAATTTATTATTGATTGACTTGATGTTTTATTATTATGAGTTAGTGGTTAACTAATATCAGTACCGGTTTATATTTGATAAGCTATTGCTAAATCCGTTTATCATCTATAAAAAAATAAAAATCAAGAAAAAATTAGATAATTTATCTTTAAGAGTGTAGAATTTTACTTTTTACTCTTAATAAATATTATTTAATTAAAATAATTATGAATATAAATAATAAATAAAAATTTTGATTTATATACTTTTAAGAAATGTTTATCAAGATTATCCGAATGTTATATATAAAACACATTAAAAATATGGATATTTAGCTTTAAAAAGAAAAGTTCGGCCATCAATTGCAACGAATGGCCAAAACCGGCAATCCACTTAATTTTTTTTTTTGTTTTTTTTTTTTGTAAATTTCGTCAAAATTGGCCTTCCACCTAATTTTTCTTTATTTTTTTTTCGGTCATTTCTCTCTATAGAAATGTTGTTATGCTTTAGTGTTTTCACTGTATTTGAATTGTGATTCTAATTTGTGTTGGTGGCATTATGGAATTTTGATTCATGGTTCAACTTTGCAATGTCCCATGTCCTGTGTGAAGAAAAACCGAGAGAAAATTAATCACAGAGACTCAACGCGAGTAAATCCTCTGTGTCTGCAATCTGTTGTGTGCTTGAGATGAGAAAGTGAATTGTTTACACATCTGTGAACATGGACTGCAGTACAACAATTTGTTTATTTATTATGTGCAAAAATACCTTTTTAAAGCATGTTTATAGTCAATGTCAATAGTTTTGTTAAATTAAGAAACAAACTTTTTCTTTCACTTCACCTTGTGATGGAGTCAAGCGTGGAATTAAAAAAAAAATGGCATTTTTTTTTTTAACAGTAGGTATATCTCTCTGTTGCTGGCAGATCGGTTTTGGAAGAGGAGGATGAGCGGGGAGTTGCTCACATAGTTGAACATCTTGCTTTCAGCGCCACTACAAAATACACAAATCATGATATTATCAAATTTCTTGAAAGTATTGGATCGGAATTTGGTCCTTGCCAGAATGCAATGACATCTGCTGATGATACAGTTTATGAGCTGTTCGTTCCTGTTGACAAGCCTGGACTGTTGTCTCAGGCCATTTCAGTCTTGGCAGAATTCAGCACAGAGGTACAGAAAATATCGAGATTCTATATTTTTATTTATTTATTTTACTTCCTATTGTTTATTAATCTTTAATGCAGGTTCGCATCTCAAAAGAGGATTTAGATAAAGAAAGAGGTCCTGTGATGGAAGAATACAGAGAGGGTAGAAATGCCACTGGAAGGACGGTGGATGCAAATTGGGTTTTGATGATGGAAGGTTCAAAGGTACCAATCTTAGGATCCGTTTAGTTCGCTAATTGGAGTTTTTAATTCGAGTTGAGATGTGATTTTATGTGAGAGTTTTTTACTATAATGAAAATGTTAAATGTAACTATTTTTTAGAGCTTTTTATTGTAACCAAACTTGAATTCTAAACTCGAATCAGTGAAATGAACGAGGCCTTAATAATTGTTCTCTTCTACGTAAATGATATTTCTATTTATGTGTAATCATTGTGATGGGACAATGTCCTATGCAGTGTGCACAAGTACTGTCGTGAAAATAGAACATTGTAACGAATGTTCTTACACGTTGTTTTGGTGTTGTATGTCATGTCAGCTGTTGTTTTTATACAAACTGCTTAATTTTTTTTTATCTTAATAACAATATTAAGTTTCACTGATGATGAATTAAACATAAAGTTCGCTCATGTTTTAACTGGGGACGTTATATTTAAACTTAAAGAGTTTTGTCAAATTTATATAATATTGTAAAGCCTGGGTTGGATTGCAGTATGCTGAACGGTTACCAATTGGATTAGAGAAGGTGATTTGGACTGTATCAGCTGAGACTGCGAAGCGGTTTTATAAGAAATGGTACCATTTGAGCAATATGGCTGTGATAGCTGTTGGAGATTTTTCTGATACACAGGTTTGATTTCTTGACATGTGAAATTTTACGATGGAATTACAAGTGTACGTTGATTGGTGAGATCTCTTAACAATTTTGCTCTCTCTCTCTTCCCCCAATGCCTATCTTTCTGAAGAGTGTAGTTGAGTTAATAAAGACTCATTTCGGGCATAAGACTTCAGAACCTGAGCCTCCACTTATACCTGCATTTTCAGTTCCATCTCATGAAGAGCCGCGCTTTTCATGCTTTGTTGAATCCGAAGCTGCCGCGGTCAGTAGAAAACTAATATTTTCTATTTATTCTAATATTTCTCTGCGTTCGCAAACCACATCAGATGGATTTTGCATGTTATAATGATGCTCTCAATATTCTAACAGTCGGAAGTAGTGATTAGCTATAAGATGGCAGTGGTTGAGCTGAAGACAGTAAGAGACTGTCGAGATTTACTTGCAGAATCCATGTTTCTTCACGCTCTGAACCTGAGGTTTTTCAAAATATCTCGTAGAAAGGATCCACCCTATTTCTCATGCTCGGCTTCTGCAGACAATCTTGTTCATCCATTAAAGGCTTATATAATGACCTCATCTTGCAAAGAAAAAGGGACAATCAAGGCCCTAGAATCAATGCTGACTGAGGTACTTTTTGCTCATTACGGAAATTTTCTCTTCTTCTTTTGCTACTCTTTTAATTTTGCTGACACCTTTGTTTAAGATTGCAAGGATACGACTACATGGCTTTTCAGAATGTGAAATATCTATTGTTCGAGCTGAACTGATGTCGGATATTGAATCTGCCTATTTGAAGCGTGATCAAATGCAATCAACAAGCTTGCGAGATGAATATTTACAGGTATATCCTGATTTCGGTTTGTAGCAAATTCTCAGCTTCACAATGTCTTGTCATTTATTCAGAAACAATAATATTTCTAGTTTCTTTTGGCAGCATTTTCTGCGCAACAATCCTGTAAGTGGGATTGAGTACATGGCTCAACTACAAAAGACCCTTCTTCCTCGTGAGTAGTTTCTCATTTTCTAAAATATAATTTTGCAACAATTGAAGTGCTAAAGCATACACAGATTCATACATAAATATATTTGTGTGATATGATTGTTCTAATTATGGTTTTTTGCATCTATAGATATCTCGGCATCAGATCTATCCAAATATGCAGAAAAGCTACGAACGTCATGTAGCTGCGTCATTAAAACAATTGAGCCACGAGCTTTTGCAGTAGTAGATGATCTTAAAAATGTTGTATCAAAGATAAATAATCTTGAGAAAGAAAACAAAATTCTCCCGTGGGATGAAGACCAAATTCCAGAAGAAATTGTTACTTTGAAACCAAATCCAGGGTAACGGAGGAGCCCTTGCCAACTTTTAGTTGTCTTTAATTTTGCAATGATTATTATTATTTCTGTTTTGGAGCTGCACTTTTCATTTTTCCACATTCACTTGTGCGAGTGAAAAATACAAGTTATAGTTCCTCGCTCTGCTCTCTTCCTCGACGATAACTTTTATGTACATGGCCTATCCTTATGCACGTGATCTTACTACATTTCTTGCACCACCCCACACACACCCAAAATCTATTAAGTAGTTTAATGTATTGATGTAGTTTCTTGAAGTCATTGCCAACTGATTCATAGTTTATTCAAATAATTTGTTTCAGGTATGTTGTGCAGCAGTTTGAATATTCAAATATAGGAGCTGTTGAATTGCTTCTGTCAAATGGCATGAGAGTATGCTACAAATGTACAGATTTTTTTGTGGATCAGGTATTCAGTTTGAAAGTATCTATTTGCTTTGTCTTTTGCCTTCCATTTTGGTTCACTCCCTTATTTAAGCAATATTACATTTTCTTTGAAATAGACTCGGTCTTTGGGATAGTTTAAATTAGTCAAATTATCTCGGATGATTTCATGTGCTATTTATGCTTCTTATCCACACTTTTCCTTCTGATAAGTATTCTTATCCACACTTTGATTCAACAGGTTGTGTTTGCAGGGTTCTCTTATGGTGGTCTATCGGAACTCCCCGAAAGCAATTACTTTTCTTGCTCAATGGCGGAAGCCATTGCTGCAGAAATTGGTGAATATGGTTACAAACCGTCTGTGCTAGTGGATATGCTTGCTGGTAAGAGAGCGGAAGTTGATAATACAATCGACGCATATATGAGATTGTTCTATGGCGATTGTTCACCCACGGACCTCGAAACTGCATTGCAGGTTTGTACCGTGACACTTGCTCTAAGAAATCTAAAGGCTCCAATGGGAATTATGCTAATATGATCCGTAAATCTTTGTGCCTGACCATAAGTGGCATGTCAGTTTTGATATTTTGCAGTAAATAATACATTGCTAGCTCTTATTTTTGCATCTTTTGTACTGCTTCAAGTGTTTTCAAGCTGCATATCTTCTATTATGTCCCTTTTTGCAGCTTGTATACCAACTATTTACAACAAATGTAACACCAGAAGATGAAGTTGTGAAATTAGTATTGCAAAGATCAGAAGAGGAAATTCGTGCTCAAGAGAGAGATCCCCACACAGTATTTGCAAACCGTGTTACAGAGCTCAAATATGGAATGTCCTATTTCTATAGGGTATCTTCTCAACCTAAATCCAAATATAGGTCAGCTAAAGCTTTCCTTAATTTGATATGATCTGCTTTTAACTTTTTGCTTATTTACAATGCTGCAGCCTACCAGAATAAGTGATCTTCGAAAGGTTGATCCACTGAAAGCGTGTGAATATTTCAATTCTTGTTTTAAAGACCCCTCATCTTTCACTGTTGTTGTTGTTGGCAATATTGATCCTACTATAGCACTTCCTCTGATATTGCAGCATTTGGTAAGTACAATTACTTATTTTATTCTGCCTTTGCCTGGAGACTTTTGCATATTGTATTATGTTTTGCCATTTTCCATACAGGGTGGAATACCTGAGCCTTCGAAACCTGTTCTCCATTTCAATCGGGAAGACCTTAAAGGCCTGCCATTCACTTTTCCTAGAACCATAATTAGGTAAGCTATTTCGCAAATACATGAACACGCAGTTTATTCATGTCATGTATAAAAGGTGCCTCATGCAACAGTTCCAATGTTATTATACAGAAACACACGCGCACGCGTGCACATATCTTTTACTAAAAGAGTACTGTCGTGTTTTATTGATATGGAAAAAGCAACACTCATATGCTTTCCAAGGACCACAAATTGTTTACATCATTTATCCTCTTTTGGTGGATTGAATGCTATTCCTCTCTACAATTCCACTTGAAATTTTAGTAAAATGTTACACTCGCTTGCTAATGTATGTTGATGCATCCACACATTTTTCTGGAGTTTCGAATTTTCTTTTGACACATTGGATGTACTTGTAGGGAATCAGTTTATAGCCCTATGGTGGAAGCACAATGTTCAGTCCAGATAAGCTTTCCTGTAGAACTGAAGACTGGGGCCATGGTGCGCTACTGGGCTTCTTTAATTCATCCTTTCAATTAAAAGCTTATGTAGTAGATCGTGATTAGGCCATTCATGTGTTCCGTTTTACTGATCATCCATTATCCATTTTCCTTTTGCGTGGAAAATTCATATGGCAGATAGAAGAGATTCACTTTGTTGGATTCTTAAGTAAACTTCTTGAAACAAAAATAACGCAAGTACTACGTTTCAAGCATGGACAGGTGCGTGCGCGTCCCCTTAGTCTTATTTCTGTTTTTCCTGCTCATCTTTACAGTTTACCTTCTCTATTCTGCAGATCTATTCTGCAGATGTTTCAGTATTCCTTGGTGGTAATAAGTTTTCAAGAACTGGTGACATTCGTGGTGATATCAGCGTCAACTTTTCTTGTGATCCTGAAATCTCCTCAAACCTAGTAGGTGTTTTGCGGTACTATAGTTTTCGTTTTTTTTTTTTTTTTTTTTTTTTCCATGTTTGGTTTGAATGATTGAGTTTCTAGTCATGCCGCCTCATTAGTGTGTGTATTCTTAATAGGTTGATCTTACCTTGGATGAAATTTTACGTCTTCAAAAGGAAGGACCTTCAGATGAGGATGTTTCAGCCATTCTTGAAATTGAGCAAAGAGCTCATGAAAATGGGCTTGAGGTAAATATTGAAAACAATTGAGATCCAAAAACTATCAATTGTGCTTGACACCATCCAGAGTGTTATTGAGGTTCTTGAATGAGTGAAGTGAATACAACTCTACGCCGCTTAGTTTCTCTGATGATTCTTTTATGTTCTTTCAGGAGAATTATTACTGGCTGGCCATGATCTTAAACAGCTACCAATCAGAACTCTACTCTGGTGATCTTGGTGCTTCTTTCGAGGTTGGTATGAAGTGTGCTTGTCTACCACTCTTATGTCAACTTTTTTTCTTTTTCTTTTTTGAACATGAGGGTGGAGGGATTTGAACTCCACACTTTTGTGGTGGGGTCAATGTGGAATTATCGTTAGGCTATGCCTCTCTAGGACGAGGCTTCCATATAAATTTAATGCACTATAGCGTACATTAAGTACAAGGGTAATTTCCTGTTTTAGACAAGAATTTGATATAATTTTCTGCCTTTTCATCATAACTATTGTCTTACACTACAATCAGTTCATTAGAGATGCCAGTTTGAGAGTATTGAATATTTAAACTACGATCCTCTTTGTGCAGATTCAAGATGTGGCCCGTTCCAAAGTTAGAAAATCCCTGACCCCATCAACAACACAGTTAGCATTACAAAGAATTCTGCCTTTTCCTTGCAAGAAACAGTACATGGCTGTGATCTTAATGCCCCAGAAATCTCGTCTTAAATCGTTAACATCATTTTTCCGATCATCACAGACGACACAAGCAAAGGTGAGTTGCATGTCTATTGTGCAGTTTGGCTTCTTTAACCACTGCTGAAATCTCCTCTTGAATTCTCCAGATTCTTTTGCTATTCCTATAACAAGTTTTACTGGCTGTGGCAGATATTAGCTGGTCTTGCTGGGCTGACAGTGTTGGTCCTTGGCTTGCGAAGATATTCACGAATTACGCGCAAATCGTAGGACGCATTTTCTTTGCATGGATTCATATATATTTGGGAAGTACGTATGAAGGTTGGCACGACACGGATTTAGATGGATTTTTACTGCATTCATTAGATATATGAGAGATATCTACTCATGACAGTTGACTTCCCTTCTAAAAAAAATTATCGTCATATGAATATATTAATATTACATGATTGTTTGTATATGATTTTCATCTTGGAGATCCATATCCCCCATTTTCTGAATTTTATAATTTAGAAGTTGGAGCAAACATTTATATAGTGAAACTTTTGTTCGTCATTATTGGAACCCGGAAACTGTTTCCACAGCAGTGTTAACAAAGTAGTTCAGAGTTGAATGAAAGAGCATTAGTCTCGTTTATTTTACCGATTTGAGTTTTTAGTTTTAGATTTCTCTACAGTAAAAAATTTTCAAAAAATGTTACATCTATTTTTTTTTGTTACAGTGAAAAGCTCTAAAAAAATATCACATCTCAGCTCGAATTGAAAACTCAAATCTGCGAAGTGAACGAGATCTGATAAAAATTTTTTGTTGATGCATACCCGTTATGTGTTTTGGACATCGTCCTAAATGATATTCATGAATATTATTCTGCAGACTTCATGCCCCATCTGTTTCATAAGTTCAAATCATAATTCAAACAATTTTTACTGCAGTAATTTCTTCTCATAAAAATTTAAATTTTTGTTTAACCTTTTTATTTGAATTTATGAATTAAACAGACTTTAGGGTGAAGATTAATTTGAATTTATGAACAAATAGGTTTTAGGGTGTGTTTGGTATGAGATATTGCAAGAAGGATGAATTGGTGTTGACAGAAAAGTTAGATCATTCTTTATTTGGTGGAGGGGATTGGTCCAGGGTAGGGTTGTTCATGGATTGGGTTGGTGCGGGGTATGACTTTTTTTTCCCCGCCCCAAAGGGTGCGGGTTGCACATATTTGGCCCCAACGATGTTAGAAAAATTTCACAACCCAACAATGTTCGGGTTGGGTTGGGGGGGGTTGGGTGGTCGGTTTCAACATTCAAAAAATCAAAGGCTTAAAGTTCAATATAATAGTCAAACTTCATCATTAAATAGAAATAGCAACCATCCTTATCAGTCCGGCGAGAGAGCACCGGAGAAAGTGGGCAAGACGGCGGCCGAGAGGACTGAGCAATGAGGAGAGAGTTATGAGGGGGTTCACGGGAGGGGAAGAAGAGGGAAAACTGAAAAGGAAGATGCAAGAAGAGGGGGTTCACGGGAGGGGAGACCGAGAATGAGATTGTGAACCCTAATGTTAGCGAGCCTAGGGTAGAACTTAGGCAGTTCGGTTTGGGCCGAAAGCTTGGGGGTATGTTGTGCGGGTTGGGTTGGGGATTGCGGGTTGTTATGGGCCCAACCCGCAATTCGCTCCAAACACTTCGGGCCAGAGGTATAATGAGCCGTAAATTTAAAAATAATGTTGCGGGTTGCTTTTTTCAGCTTGGATTGGGGCGGGGTGAGTTGAGTTTGCGAGTTGTTCGGATTTATGAACAGCCTTAGTCCAGAGAAAGGATTGGCGGAGGGGTTCCCAATCCATGGACCCGCCAAAAATTAATTCCCCCATAATTGGACGGAAAGTGAAGGAATGCTAGCATATATGGCCGTTAATTACAATTCTACCCCTTGTTTTGTTTCCTTAATTAATTATTTCTCTCTCTTTCAAATTTCTTTTTTTTTTTTTTCAATTTAACATTGCTTCTCTACTTTACTATGATGGAATACATAAATGTCTATTAATTTATATAAAAAATACCAAGTATATTGAAAGCCCTTTATTTGTGTGTTAATATATCAGTCTCATTTTTCTAAAAAACAAAAAAAAGTTCTTATAGGTAAAAAAATTTCTTAAAAGTTTAATTATTTATGTGCACAACTTAAATATTAAAAATTTTATTTGAAAAAAATGAGTATAACATTATTAATTGTTAATAAATACAAATCCTAAAAAAGAAAACCAATTTAACCAATTTATTTTACATGGACAGTGAAGTAATTTTACAAATCAAATCAATCATTTCATCTTTCTTTTCAATACCAAACGAAAGAGAAGAATAACAACAATCATTCATTCCTATCATATCAACAACTTGGAAAAAATTATCATCCATCCCTTCTTTTCCACTCTACCTCTCTCATATCCTATCCATTCTTCCATCAATCCATCCCTTATACCAAACGGACCCTTAAATCTCTCTCTAAAGCAAAGCTTGATGAAGGAGACGTTGAAATCTCAGAGGATGTTTGGCATAGATTCGTTCCCTGATTCGAATCATGGTTCGTGGTTCGCTACAGTATTTTCTCTCACAAAAAATAAACGTAAATAAAAAATAGTTCTAATCACATGGTTCTAATCCATGAACCAAACGTCTCCTCAAAATTCCAAACCTTGGTTCTGTTGTGCAGAGAGGATAGCTAATGTTTAGTTCTTTCACCTAGTATGTTTTGGTACATTGCTGTCACGCCCCCAAATGGGGTGGGTGACGTGGAGCTTGATTAGGGATTAATAAAGCAGATTCCCAACCGGGCCCCACACTTGATTGCATTTAAAATATAAATAAATTATAGAATCCAGCAGCCTCTGACACACAGGGCACCACCCCACAGGACATATAGTATTGTACATACATGCTCATGTAAATAATCATTACAACAGACATCAACCACAGTCTAGTAAATCCAAATATTACATAAGTTTACAGAATCTTTCTCAAATTCCTTACATTTGTTCAAGAGGATGAACTCAATCCTCGCTCGATCTAACAGTAGCAATCTCCAGCTACCCTGCACCGCTCCTAGAATCTCCTGGGAGGGGTTTAATACATTTGAAACATAAAACGTGAGCGAAAGGCCCAGTAGGATATAATTTGAAATACTTAAAATAAATGGATAGATAAATGGGCACGTGAATAAATAAATGAATAAGTAAATAAAATTAGACATTCAGTCCCGACAGAACAGCCGGAACCTCACATCCTTTTTCTGAAAGGAAATAAAACTAAAAATAACTGTATTACAGGCTTTAGCTAGTAATTAGTACAAATTACTTACCTGACCAAGTGCCTCACCTACCCGGATCGAGTTTCGGGTTCTGCCCCCGAGGATGCACTCTCCGCATCCTATCTAGGCTTACAGCAATAGACTCTCTTACCGATTCACAAGATCTCTTATCTTAAGAAATCATTCATTTAACATTATGAAATCGTTAATATGACCCCACGAACTACTCAAGCCGCGGGCCCCATGGCTGGGTAAGCCATGAGGTTCCATGACTATACAAGCTATGGATTCCATGGACAGGACAAGCCAAGGATTTCCATAAACTAAACAAGTCATGGTTTTTAAAACGTTTTTCTTTCGCAAACTAATCCTTTTCTTTAAAACATTTTCAAGGCCAAAATCCTTTTTGAAAACAGGCTCACAAGGAAAAGGGAAAGAAATCCTACCTTGCATGATCAAACCTGGGACTAGCATTGCCTTTTCTGGCTTCCGCTTCCTCAAGCCCCTTCAGTCTGAATCCTCAGCGATCACTGACACAAGACGACACTTTAGGATCAATTCTCATTCCTAAAGCAATCCAATCTCACTTATGTACCAAGATTTTCAATTAGTGTGCCCTAATCCATTTTCATGTTTCAATTTATCATTCCAAGGGTTTTCAATCTCAAATCAAGGATTAACAATGCTAATCCATCTATCTCAAGTCCCCAAATGAAGCTAATTTGGGTTCTCCCCGAAAACAGGGGTCAAAACAACATTTTTCAGGCCAAACAGGGTCAAACCCGTGTGCACCGGTCGACCGGTGACAGAGTAGTGCAACATTACCGGTCGACCGGTAGTGTGCACACCGGTTGACCGGTCAACCTGCAATCCGGTCGACCGCACAGGTCGACCGGTGGAATCGACTGCGCGAGAGAAGCTCGCGGAAACCAGTCCAAAAACTTGCAAATCCAGTCCCAAATCCAAATATTTCAAAGTAAAACCACTAGATCCAGGTTCTAGGTCCTAAAACAAGTCCAAAGAACCCAAAATCTCCAATTTCTACACTAGTTTTACTCAGAAATTATCAAAATTCAGTTTGAACCAAAAATAAGTTTTGAAATCCAAAAACTTGAGATTCAAGAAAGGTTCTTTCAGTAATCTTATCTCGAATCCTTCTCTTGACGTTGCAAACACTTTGAAACTCGTCTTTGGCTCAAGATCCGTTTGATTTGGGACAAAAACGGGAGAGAGAGAGAGGACGGGAGTGAAGAGAGAGAGAGTGTGTGAGAGAGAGAATGCATGGGAAGGAAGGAAAAGAAAAAAAAGAAAAGAAAAGGAAAGAAAAGAAAAGGAAAAGAAAATAAAGGACACGTGTATAGTATTTTAAAACAACAGTCCAGAAATGCGCCCATACACACTTCTGGATTAAAATAAATTACTGAGAATAATTTAAATACCTTGGAATTATTTAAACTCTCATTTCAGAAACATTTATTAATCAAAACATAATTAATTAAATCAGATTAGGCACACTAATAATCTCAATTATCTTAATTAATCTCAATTAATTCTTCAGGGTGTTACAATTGCTAACAACAAACAATAAATTGGGTGCGTTTGGAACTTGTTTCAAAATTATTTTATTTTTGTATGAAAATTGAAATGAAAATATTTTTTAATCTCAGACATAAATCATTTTTGAAAATGCATTTGATAGTTTTATCAAGAGATTATTTTCAGTATAAAAAAACTCATTAATGTCTCTCTTTCTCTCTCTGCTCGAGAGAGGATAAAATGAAAACGAAAAATAAAAAACGACTAAAAGTCATTTTTCATTTCTCTCCTTTTTTACACTAAACTAAAAAATCATTTTCCTTTCCTTTTTTGTCTTTAATTGTGTCAAACGCCGTTTTAAAATCACTTTCATTTTTTTCTCAAAAAACGTGAAAAATAAAAATAAGAACAATTCCAAACACGGCAAATGTTTTTCGTTGGCAATGTTTTTGGTACATTATTAATCATTATTTGTGACGACCCTCTTTAGTAGTCGTCACTATAGTTGATATTAACATATAGTTGTTGGAATTTCTTAAAATTTACAGAACATTTAAAAAAAAAAAAAACTCTTATAGTTGACATAAGTTTCGAATTGCTTTCTTAATTAAAATATGCATACCTTAACATATCCATTTTTCAAAGCATATAGATATATCTATATGTATATACTTAATTTTTAAGTCTTGCTTACTTACAGCCATAATCCACATAACCATTTGTAATATAGTTTCAGAATCATAACAAGCAAAACTATTTATCACGTAAAACTGATTGCGGAAATAATTGCGAGCGGTATCCATTTCCCGATCTCCACATCGTTCGTTCACCGTCTCTCCATCGGTCCATCAAGCATTAGGTGCATGTTGCTTACCAACAGTATAAATATTTTATGATGAGCTTTTGCTCATCAAGTAGGAACTATCTCTCACAAAATAACTATAAGTTCACATGAATAAATATGCATGAGCCAATTATGCTTAATTATGATCATGTCTTATTAAATTCTTATTGTTTGATCTTATCTTACTTACTGATGGGCCCGAGTGCTCGTACCATGTGCGCGCAATCATCAGGACGTGGGGGTTTGTAAGGTCCCCAAAAACACCGTGATTTAACTTACTATATATTTTTTTTCTATCTCCCTTGCGAAGTCTGAGTTACCTCCCTCTCAGAGGCTGGGACGGCACTCAACTGAGATTATTCTTATAAGTTCCACTTGACTTATTTAGGTGTATGCAATATGGTATGACATTGCATAAAGCATAAACATGCATATATAACATGTGTAATTTTTTCTTTAAAATCTATTCATACTGTAGGCGAGATTCCTACTTACCTGATTTACATAGCTGGAATCCCCATTCGCCAAATAGTCTATTCTCTTACTTGCTTACTTCTGAAAATGAACACCTTAAGAATGTGAGATTAACTGTCGTTTGCTATTCTATTTTAGCAAACTTATGAAGGAATCTAATTATTTACTTAAAGCGTGTCTTCCTTTCTTTTATCAAAGGATCGTAAAAATTTACTATAAGGATTAATTTATTAAATCCTCAAAATCTTATTTTCCTTAATTGCCCTTAACATAAATATGCCTAGATTGAAAATCAATTATCTAATCTAGCAGTTAATTCTCCCTAAATTATCTTATTAGGCTTATTCTAATATAGAGCCCAATTTGCCCTAGAGTAATTTAGACTTGAGCGGGAGTTTTTTGAACTAATACGGGCATTGAACCCGTATCTAATCTTCGTAATTTTAAGGGCCTAACCCATTTGGCTCGTAAGTTTCCGTTCGGATGTTTTTGCTATCAAATTGTTAAGGTTTTAAAAGAAACCATTATTTGACTTTCATAAAATCGATTGTTTACTTAACTACCCCCTCATTAGTCATAAATTAATTTTATTTCGAATGTCGACTTTAAAACTGTTTCACAAATCATTTTACAGTTAGTTTGTAAACCACCGTGAAACTATGTCTTAGAAACCAATTTCTCAAAACTTTTTTTCATGAATACTTTTCATTAAAATTAGGTCTAAAACCATTGTATTTTACTGAAATCACAAGGGTTCTTTGACGAACTTTTTACTAAAAACTAAAACTGTTTCAGTTTTATCCGATTAAAACTCTGCAGTTTCAGAAATTTACATTTTACTATATTTTAGAGTCAGATTTTGAAAATCTATTCTTTACAGGAATTCTTCGTCTCGTTGGGATCTTAAATTTTTGTTTTCAAAGAAAATTGAGATTCGGCCTCTAAAAGGCTGGTTTGGCTGCCACAGTGGCTGCCAGTTTTTGAAGCTGTTTTTAGACAGCTTTGAGGCATTTTTTTGAAAAGGGCTTAAAACTTGTATTAAGAGTTAAAATTGGGTTTATTCACAGTCATAGAAAAATGCTCTAAATATCGAGAACTATAAATTTAAATTTAGAATAACTGAAAAATCTCGCTCTAAGATCCTCATTTTCACGTTCAAAATAACCAGAAAGTTTTACCTCTAACCAAAATAAGCAAACATAAACCAAGCATAAACATACTACATAATATTAATCAAACTAATCTCAAAACACACAAAACTAACATAAAACTCACACACCCTTAATACAAACCATAGTCTCAAGAAACCATAAATTACATCCATAATTTCAAGCTTAAGGTTGACTAGAAAAATAGTAGATGAGAGTTCAAGAAATTACCCTTGAAGAAGTCTCTTAAAATCCTCCTTTTCTCCTTAAACTTAACTAGCATTTGTGGTGAGAAACATGAAAAGTTTTGAGAGTATGTGAGTGATAAGTGCACGAATTTGCACTTTTAATGTTCATAATTGTCAAATTATTTTATCAAATTTGTGATTTTAATTTCAAATATTCCTAAATTTAGAGGATTTAATTTTAATTAGATTTATTTTATTTTTCATGTTTTTGAAGAAAACAATTGGATTTGGGCTAGTTTACCAAGGAAAACCCAAAAGTTGAGCCCAAGAAAAGCCCAATTCGGCCCA
>NW_010358084.1:7436-8455 GCF_000414095.1 Morus notabilis | reverse complement strand
TTTTATGAGTAGTCTTTTACTGCATTATTGCCAACGGTATATTGTCGCTTTTAGATTTCTCATAAGATAATTTTTCCTAGTTCTAAACGTTAGAATTTTATTTACTCGAATACATTTTTAATTCATATGTTCTTCAAATATTTATTTTCCGATTGATTGTTTGGGATGTGAAACTTTCAATTGAGTCAATTTATGAATCAAAATCCAAATAGGTGAACAAAGCATATGGAGGATTCTCAAAGCCTTACCACTTTTATTTATTGAATTTTCTCCATTTTAAATTGTTCATAAAATCATTAAAAACACTCATTCTTTTTCTTTGTTTGATTGCTTACTTTCCTAACGTTTTTTTTTTTATTTGCTAATCATTTCTTATTCAATTTAACACTTCCTTGTGGGATCGACCGTTCAAATTGTACTACAATTGACCGCTTGTTTTTGTACACGTTTGGGCGTAATCAAATTTTGGCGCCGTTGCCGGGGAAGTGCGTCAACAAGATTGTTCAGTAGATAATTAGCCAAAGAGGTAGGTACTATTCATCTTTTATTTATTTATTATTATTATTATTTTTTGTTTCAAAAAAAAAAAAAAACTTTGGTTGTTGGTTCCACATTCTTCATTTTTTTCTTTTTAGTCTTGTTAAAAAAAAAAAATTTAAAAAAAAAAAAAAACTTTGGTTGCTGATTCCACGTTCTTCATTTTTTTTTTAGTCTTGTTACCAAAAAAATTAAAAAAAAAATCTCAAAAAAAAAAAAAAAGAATTTTTTTTTTGTGCGTTCTCAAGTTCTCAATTCTAAAAGTGTATTCCTACTTTCTTACTTTTTTTTTTTCACGTTCACACGTTCTTCAATTTTTTTTAGTTGTAGTCTTGTTAAAAAAAAAAAAATCTCACTTTTTTTTTATTCTTAATTTTTTTCCCTTTTTAATTTTAAAATTAATTGTGATTTGATTTTGTAATCTTTTATTTTTGGTAAATTAGGATTTTATTTTGTTTCCTCATTTGTATATTTTAATTGTT
>NW_010358084.1:7001-7408 GCF_000414095.1 Morus notabilis | reverse complement strand
AGTTTCATTAACTCTTAGGATTATAACTAGGATTGTAATTAATTGACTAATTTAGATTCCTAACTAAGATTTTCATAATTTGGTAGATTTTGGTTTTTGACTTTAGGAATAGTTTCCATTAATTAGATTACATTTCATAATTTACTCAATAAAATTTAATAATTGATTTTGAGAATAATTGTGTGGTTACGTGAAAAGTATAATCTGAGGGAGTTCTGTCTAGGAAAGTTGGTACTTAAGCGGGCCTCGCCCCACCAATCTTTCCTGGGAACGTTGCTCTGTCTAGGAGACTATTCATTGAGCCAAGAGCTATAGTCTTTCCTGGGAGCACTCTCGGTGGTTACAATTTACGTTACTATATAATTATTTTCTTTTTGATTAAAAAAAAGAAAAAAAATATAATAATA
>NW_010358084.1:6320-6621 GCF_000414095.1 Morus notabilis | reverse complement strand
TGGTCTGAAGCGATAGATCTTGACCTTTACCCAAAAGGATAATGAAACTCTGTATCAAGTTTGGGAACGGTTTAAGGATCTGTTAAATCAGTGTCCCCACCATGGTTACGAGAGTTGGCACCTCGTCAGTTATTTCTACGAAGGACTCACGATTCGAGAGCGCCAATTTGTGGAGATGATGTGCAATGGTGAATTTCTCCAAAAGGATCCCGAGGAGGCTTTTGAGTATCTCAACGAGTTAGCCGAAAAAGCCCACACTTGAACCGGACCTAGTGCTACTGACAGCACCAATAGGTCCCGA
>NW_010358084.1:5541-6258 GCF_000414095.1 Morus notabilis | reverse complement strand
CCTCAAAGGCAAAGAAGGTAGAGGAATCCACACGGTCGCAAGGGCAGAGACACATGAGCCATGCTTTGTCTGTGGAGGGGTGGAACATCTAGCTAAGGATTGTCCTGCTTATGGTGAAATGAGAGGGGTTTATGAGGAGCAATGCAATGCCACAACAAACCCTTCTCTAACACATACAATCTTGGCTGGAGGAACCATCCAAACTTCAGTTGGAGAGATTCCAACCAAGCACAACCATCAGGAGGAATATGGAGAACTGAGCAACAGCCGTAACCACCAAAGGCATATTCTTCACCTCAATACAATTCGCATCAGCCAAGGAGTTCTCTTGAGAACACCTTGCAATTTTTCATGGAGGTGCAGAGTAAGACGAATCAGAAGTTTGAGTCACAGTTCACGCAAATGGTGGAGGAAAGTAAAGAAATGAAGAGTCAAATCATGAATCTGACTGGAGCCTTGGCTGTTCAAGAACGCGGTAAGTTTCCTTCCCAAGCTCAGTCAAACCCAAAGGGTCAACATATGGTGCAAACCTCATGTCTCGATAATCAAAATGTTAAAGAGGTGAATGCCATCAGTACTCGTAGTAGTAAGATTATCGAAGAACCGTCAACAAGTGCAACCACTTCGAGTACTAAGGAAGTTGTCCCTGAGAAAGATGATCCAACAAATGTTCCGGTAAAGGTGCCTTTTCCCCAAGCTCTACGTCCAACTGGGAAA
>NW_010358084.1:4552-5283 GCF_000414095.1 Morus notabilis | reverse complement strand
GCTGATCGATCGATCAAGAAGCCTCGGGGGATAGTTAAGGATGTTCTGGTTCAAGTTGAGTTCTATTACCTCGTTGACTTTCTAGTCTTGGATACTCAATCCGTGGTGAGTATGGAGTCCAAGATTCCCATCATCCTCGGAAGACCCTTCCTTGCTATAGCCAATGCTCTCATCAACTGTAGGAATGGTCTGATGAAGATAATCTTTTGGGAACATGACTTAGAGGTGAATGTTTTTCACATTGCAAAGCAACCACGTGATGATGACGAGTGCCACCAAACATTTCTAATTGACACACTCGTCTCGGAGGAGGTTCAATTGTGTAGCAATTCTGATGATCTTGACGATTTTCTCTGCATTTCTGAATCTGAGAGTTCCGGTCGTTGTGAGTTGGCCAACAATGTCACCATTTTCAAAGACTCACAAGGCAGAGGAACCAAGTTTTGGCAACCACGCTTTGAAGAGCTACCTAGAGAAAAAGAAAAGCCAAAACCATCCACCGAAGAGACCCCAAACCTCAAGCTGGCTCAACTGCCTGAAAATCTGAAACATGTCTTCCTGGGAGCTGGTGATACCTTTCCTGTCATCATTGCATCTAAACTTGATGCATTTCAAGAGCAGCGGTTAGTTGACATGCTGCGTGAACACAAATCAGCATTAGGTTGGACGATTGCTGACATTAAGGGTATTAGCCCCTTAATTTGCTCTCATCACATCAATTTGGAAGAAGG
>NW_010358084.1:1359-4353 GCF_000414095.1 Morus notabilis | reverse complement strand
GAATGTGCATTGACTATCGAAAGCTGAACGCCGCCACCCGTAAAGATCACTTTCCACTTCCATTCATTGACCAAATCCTAGAACGCGTGGCTGGTCATCCTTACTATTGCTTTCTTGATGGCTACTCAGGCTATTATCAGATAGAGATCGCATTAGAAGATCAGGATAAAACTACATTTACCTGTCCTTTTGGTACTTATGCTTTTCGGCGTATGCCATTTGGGCTGTGTAATGCACCAGCCACCTTCCAGAGGTGCATGATGAGCATTTTTAGCGACATGGTCGAGAAGTGTATGGAAGTGTTCATGGATGATTTGACCGTCTTCGGTGACTCCTTCGACTTGTGCCTTCTCAACTTAGAAGCTGTGCTTAAGAGATGTGAAGAGAAGAGTCTCGTGCTTAACTGGGAGAAGTGTCATTTCATGGTGCCATCTGGCATAGTCTTGGGGCATGTTGTTTCTGAAAGAGGGATTGAGGTTGATCAGTCCAAAATTGAACTTATTTCAAAATTGCCCACCCCCAAGATTGTCAAAGACATTCAGTCTTTTCTGGGGCACGCTAGTTTTTACAGGAGGTTCATACAAAACTTTTCAGCAATTTCTCGTTCGCTTTGTAACCTCCTGACTAAAGACGCCGCGTTCGATTGGACACAAAAATGTGAGGATTCTTTCCGAACGTTTGTGGCGAAGTTGACTTCCGCCCCCATCATTCAGTCACCAGATTGGAGCTTACCATTTGAGATCATGTGTGACGTAAGCGATTATGCTGTAGGGGCCGTCCTTGGTCAACGAAGGGAAGGGAAGCCCTTTGTTGTGTATTACGCGAGTAGAACTCTAAATAGTGCTAAAATGAATTACTCAACCACTGAGAAGGAGTTGCTCGCTGTGGTCTTTGCACTTGACAAGTTCCGTGCATATCTGATCGGTTCACCCATCACTATCTTTATAGATCATGCCGCCCTCAAGTATCTCCTTTCCAAAAAGGATGCTAAGGCGCGATTAATTAGGTGGATCCTTCTATTGCAGGAATTTGACTTGACCATCAAGGACAAGAAAGGTGTCGAGAATGTCGTTGCCGACCATCTATCTCGACTCGCGTTCAATGATCCTGCCGATGGCCCTGCCATCCGTGATAACTTCCCTTATGAAAATCTTTTTGCCGTCACTAAGCTGCCTTGGTACGCTCATATCGTAAACTACTTGGTGACGGGCGAACTTCCTTCTAATTGGAATGCACAAGATAAACGCAAATTCTTGGTCGAAGTGCGAAACTTCTATTGGGATGACCCATATCTTTTCAAGTATTGTCCCGACCAAATCATAAGACGGTGCATTCCTGATGATGAGATTACTAGTGTGTTGAACTTTTGCCATAACGATGCATGTGGTGGTCATTTTTCTATAAAAAAGACCGCCGCAAAAATCTTACAGTGTGGTCTTTATTGGCCTACTTTGTTCAAAGACATTAATCAATTATGTTGTTCCTGTGTCCGGTGCCAGAAGTTAGGTTCTTTGTCCCGATGCCATATGATGCCTTTAAACCCGATTCTCGTGATAGAAATATTCGATTGTTGGGGGATCGACTTTATGGGACCATTTCTGCCTCCTTCTGGATACCTTTACATCCTCCTCGCTGTGGATTACATTTCTAAATGGGTTGAAGCCGTGCCATGTCGAACCAATGATAATGCAACAATTGTTAAGTTTTTTAAGGAGAATGTGTTATCTAGGTTTGGCACTCCACGTGCCATCATCAGTGATCAAGGCACTCATTTCTGCAACCGTTCATTTGAGGCTCTTATGCGCAAATACGGTGTGCTTCATAAGGTTGCTACTGCCTATCATCCACAAACGAATGGCCAAGCTGAGTTGGCAAATAGGGAGATCAAACAAATTCTGGAAAAGACGGTAAACCCCGACCGCAAGGATTGGTCCTTACGTCTTCTTGACGCTCTCTGGGCATACCGTACTGCTTACAAATCTCCTCTTGGGATGTCTCCCTATAGACTTGTCTTTGGGAAAGCCTATCATTTACCTGTCGAGCTCGAACATAAAGCTTATTGGGCCGTCAAGGCCCTTAACTTTGATTTCAATGCTGCAGGTATTCAAAGAAAGCTCCAATTGTCTGAGATTGAGGAGTTACAGAATGACGCATACGACAATTCTAGGATCTACAAGGCAAATATGAAAGCGGCTCATGAAAAGCAGATCCTGAGAAAGAATTTTGAGCCAAATCAGCGGGTGCATCTTTATGACTCCCGTTTGCATCTCCACCCAGGTAAGTTAAGGTCGCGGTGGACTGGTCCATTTGTGGCGAAACAAGTTTTTCCCAATGGTGCTGTCGAGGTCGAGGACCCAAGCAATGGGAGAATATTCAGAGTCAATGGCCAGAGACTGAAGCATTACATTGAGCGTGTGAGCCAAGCTGAAGAGATCATTCTCGAGGCTCCGATTTACCAACCTTGAGGAGTTTGCTTCTAACCCTTTTGTATCATATTTTTGTTTCTTTGTTTTATTTTTGGTTTGATTTTGTGTGCTTTTATATATGTTTTTATTTTTATTTTGGAGAATCAGTTCAGGAGGCTCGACTTAGTTCCAATGATCATCATCCAGGTGTTCTCTTTCCATGTCTTCTTCGTATTGCATATCTTTTTAGACATTGAGGACACTGTCTGATTTTGGGTTGGGGGTGGTGAGCATATTCATGCGTAAGATTAATTTTTGTCTTGTGGTTATTTTAGGTCAAAATTTTTGCAAGATTTTATGAGTATGATTTCAAAATTTTTGGTTTGAGTCAGTTTTTGCTATCTTAATTACCAAGAAATGATTTCCAGAGTTATTTTAGAGCACATGCTAGACCTTGTGATAAGAGGGTTGTTGACACATTTAGTTGAGAAAAATTCCCGAGTTTAAGGTTTTCATTTTTGGTGAGTGTGAGAGTTGAGAAAACAGCTTTTTGAACTTTCATTGATCTTTTGAGTTGGTTGAGTCATTA
>NW_010358084.1:0-720 GCF_000414095.1 Morus notabilis | reverse complement strand
ATTTGAAATTCCAGCTTAACATAATTTTTCTTTCGCTTGAATTGCTAGAGACTAGCAATAAGCTGGTTGAGGGTTGTGATAAGTGCACGAATTTGCACTTTTAATGTTCATAATTGTCAAATTATTTTATCAAATTTGTGATTTTAATTTCAAATATTCCTAAATTTAGAGGATTTAATTTTAATTGGATTTATTTTATTTTTCATGTTTTTGAAGAAAACAATTGGATTTGGGATAGTTTACCAAGGAAAACCCAAAAGTTGAGCCCAAGAAAAGCCTAATTCGGCCCATCAGCCCATCATCCAGCCGAGCCGAGAGCCGCGAGACGAGCCAAGAAGCCGCGAGCCAACCCAGCCGACACGTGCCGATCACTGCCGCACCGCAGGTCGTGGGACCCACCTGTCCCCTCGCAGATGCGCGCCTGGCGCACACCGCCCGCTCTCCGTACGAGTTCTCCTCACGCGCGTGTCAGGTACGCTTCCTCTCTCTCCGCGTGGGTCCCGTGTACAGCAGTCCTCCAACCACGTCGCGCCACGTGTCCCATGTGCAGTTGCTTCCCCGATGCTTCCCCACGCCAGCAAGCGCGCTTTGCGCGTACGATCCCCCTCTCCGTGTGACTTCCTCTCCCGCACGCGTCAAGGCTTCCTTCGCGTGGGCCCAGCCAGTACAGTACGTCTTCCCGCGCGTGAATCCGCTTGCGCCACGTGTCCCACCTCGTCA
>NW_010358083.1:0-482 GCF_000414095.1 Morus notabilis | reverse complement strand
GCCGTTAGATTGAAGCTCTCATCGCGATCTACGAATGGCAGCTCTCATCACGATCTACGAATGGCACGGGAATGATGAAAAATTTTGGTGTCGTAACGGGCCCCATTAGCCGTTAGATCGAAGCTTTCTTCGCAATCCACAATGGCCAAAGGAACGCTCAAAACTTTTGGTGTGTAACAGCGCCCGTCAATCGATAGATCTAATCTCTGTTTGCGCTCTACAATCGTCATGGGAACGGTGACATCTTTTGGTATCGTAACGACCATCCGTCATCCCGCAGCCCTCTTCGTGCTCTACACCTGCCATGGGAACGGAGACAACCTTTGGCGTCATAGCGGGGCCGGCCCTTCAGGCATTATATTGAAGCTCTCTTCGCGCCCTACCACCGCCACTGGAATGGTGATAACGTTTGGTGTTGAAATGAGGCCCATCAGTCGTTAGCTCAAAGCTCTCTTCGCGCTCTACAACCGCCCCGGGAAGGG
>NW_010358082.1:0-617 GCF_000414095.1 Morus notabilis | reverse complement strand
GGTACGGCCCCGGGGTGGCCCCGGTACGGTTTGGGGTTTAGGGTTTGGGTTTTAGGATTTAGGGTTTAGGAATTGGGGTTTGGGGTTTGGGTTTGGGGTTTCAGGATTGGTGTTTGGGGTTTAGGGTTTAGGGTTTGGGGTTTGGGGTTTGGGGTTTAGGGTTTAGGGTTCAGGGTTCAGGGCTCGGGGCTCAGGGCTCGGGGCTCAGGGTTCGGTGTTCGCAGTTCGGGGTTCAGGGTTCAGGGTTCGGGGTTCGGGGTTCATGGTTGATGGTTCAGGGTTCAGGGATCAAGGTTTAGGGTTCAGGGTTCAGGCTTCAGTTTTCAGGGTTCGGCGTTCGGGGTTCAGAGTTCATGGTTCATGGTTCAGGGTTCACGGTTCACGGTTCGGGGTTCACGGTTCACAGTTCATTGTTCAGGGTTCAGGGTTCAGGGTTCAGGGTTCAGGGCTCAGGGCTCAGGGCTCAAGGCTCGGGGCTCAGGGTTAGGGGTTCGTTGTTTGGGGTTTGGTGTTAGGGGTTCGTGGTTCTGGATACGGGGTTTGGGGTTCGGGGTTCAGGGTTTGGGGGTCAGGGTTCAGGGTTTAGGGTCCAGGGTCACGGTTCAGGGCACAGGGTT
>NW_010358081.1:0-673 GCF_000414095.1 Morus notabilis | reverse complement strand
TGATGGGCCCCGTTACGACACCAAAATTTGTCGCCCTTCCCGGGGCGATCGTAGAGCGCGAAGAGACCTTCGATCTAACGGCTGATGGGCTTCGTTTGAACACCAAACGTTGTCACCATTCCAGTGGCGGTGGTAGGGCGCGACGACAGCTTTGATATAACGTCTGATGGGCCAGCCCTGTTACGACCCCAAAGGTTGTCCCCGTTCCCATGGCAGTTTTAGAGCACGAAGAGAGCTTCGATATGACGGATGATGGGCCCCGTTACGACACCAAAATTTGTCGCCCTTCCCGGGGCGATCGTAGAGCGCGAAGAGACCTTCGATCTAACGGCTGATGGGCCCCGTTACGACACCAAAATTTGTCGCCCTTCCCGGGGCGATCGTAGAGCGCGAAGAGACCTTCGATCTAACGGCTGATGGGCCCCGTTACGACACCAAAATTTGTCGCCCTTCCCGGGGCGATCGTAGAGCGCGAAGAGACCTTCGATCTAACGGCTGATGGGCCCCGTTACGACACCAAAATTTGTCGCCCTTCCCGGGGCGATCGTAGAGCGCGAAGAGACCTTCGATCTAACGGCTGATGGGCCCCATTACGACGCCAATAGTTGTCGCCGTTCCCTTGGTGGTTGTAGGGCGCGAAGAGAGCTTTGATCTAACGCCCGATTAGGACACC
>NW_010358080.1:557-757 GCF_000414095.1 Morus notabilis | reverse complement strand
ATACCAAATCAAAGAAAATTCATAACTTCAAGAGATGCTCCACAATTCCTTTGATCAATAAACAAAACTAGACAATAAACCACTAAATTTCAAATCCGAAAATTGAAGGAGAAGAAGAAAACCCCTATCTTGAATCCTTGCTCAAACAACCTCTTTTCCTCCCGGAATTGCTGCAGCCCTCTTCCAAAACCAAAATTGCT
>NW_010358080.1:0-310 GCF_000414095.1 Morus notabilis | reverse complement strand
AAACATCAAGGCAAAAATCAAATTTTCATATTAGAAAAGGAAATAAGAGAATACCCTACAAGAAATCTCTTAGGATTCAGATTACCTAGAAAAACTTATCAAAATCCGAAATTTGAACCAAATATTGGATTTTGGAGACAAAGGATAAACAAAATCAAAATCTCATACCTTTTTGATCTTGTAAAACCACCTTCACACTTCAAGCAAATCAAAGCTCTTCTTCTTTTCTTTTTCTTTTTTTTTTCTGGAAGGGAGATAGAGTGAGAGAGATTGAGAAATTGAATTATTTTTTTTTCTTCTTATGTTACTC
>NW_010358079.1:127927-154548 GCF_000414095.1 Morus notabilis | reverse complement strand
TCTCAACTTTTAATCCCTTAAATTTAATAAAAACATTTGAGCAAATTTAATTAAATGTGGCAAATTGCAACAAATTTACAAGTTTGAGGGGCAATTGGCCAAAATTAAGAGTTTAGAGAGCACTTTGCTAAACCATGACAAGTTCGGGAGGCAATTTCGCCAAAAACCCTCATTACTATTCTATGTAGTTAAACTAGTTGAGAACAATGCTGAAGTATCAACCACACTTCTAAGTCAAGGACAAAACATTGCATCTTCTTGATGAATTAAGTCACAGAATGAGAGGAATTTGAAAAAAGTGTAAACAATCATTCGATGACCAGCAAGGAAACCACAATCAGTTGGACAATGAAAGGTTTTATTCGACACTTGGATAGTGGAATAAAACAGAAACTTCACAAAGCTTTATTCATGCATAAAATGACTAACAACGAAATATTTCCAGCACAGAAGTCTAGATACAACTGTTATTAACAGTTGAGTAGCATAAGAAGAGTAATTCCCGGAGTTGCGCAAGCGTAAACAGGAGCGAAAGCAATTAATATATACAGTTTCATAGCGCTTGTTTCAAGTCTTATTTACAAACTTTCACCCTGACTTACTCAGAATGATCCAAATGTGTTCTCTCCGCTGTACGTCATGTAGAGAAAACCATCCTCGTCCTTGTGTTCCTCATAGATTGCAGACATCATAGCAGCTACAAATGAAATAGAATGTGTTAAGGAAATCGTTTCACATAATTGCGATGATAGGAGCAAGTTGTATTTTTACAAGCTACTTTTCTCACCAGTAGGTGGCAAAATGTTCTTAACAAATATAAAGATGGCCTTCTCGGCACCGAGTTTTATCCTCTTACGGACCACATACACAAACTGCCCAACAGTCAAATCAGCGGGAACCAGATATCTGTGCCCATAATCATTCAAAAACTTAGTAAAGCACCAATATAGGATATCTTAACACAGTTACCGTAGCCCAAAATCTTCGCTCACGGCAAACCACAAATTTGCCTTCAACAAGGGAAGAAACACATACCCCTTGTTTCATAATTAGTATTATCAAATATTCTATGGAAATTGAATTTGAAGGTCACGTTAAGAGAAACACGAGTAATCTCTGCAAAAGCCAAGGTCGAATCATATAAAAGTGCATGTCAAAAAAAAATTTGTGGTTTCTTGCTCACGAGAAACCACAAATTTGCCTTCAACAAGGGAAGAAACACATACCCCATGTTTCAAAGTTAGTATTATCAAATATTCTATGGAAATTGAATTTGAAGGTCACGTTAAGAGAAACACCAGTAATCTCTGCAAAAGCCAAGGTAGAATCATATAAAAGCGCGTGTCAAAAAAAAAATTCTGAATAGACTAACTTCTTCTTGTCAATTTCTGGTATGTCACTTCGCTCAGCCTTCTCCACGATAACCTACGCAGCACAACAAGATTTAAACAATGTTCATCACACACAATATAGAAGAGACAAGAAATGCTTTAGAAAGTATTTTTAACAATGCACCTAGCCAGATCTAAGCCTAAAAATTAACTAAGAACAATAGAAAACCCCTCTATTAGAAATGCTAATAAACATTAAACATAAGAAACATGCTAACAGTAATAAAATGTAATGGGATTGGATTTAATTACTAAAATGTCCTTCCATATAATTAGAACTTAATACGAACATATAAGTAAATTTGGAATTTATTCTAGTTATATTAAACGGGAAACAACACCAAGAGAGTAAAACGTCATTCCCAATTTTGTAAGTTAACACATGAATATACGAGAAAAGGAAACACCCCGCCCTTTCTGTTTCTCATTCATGCAAAGTGCATCAAAGAAACCAGTTTCTAGCAACGTGCAAGGCTCAAAAAAGGTCGTTCTTGCTTGAATTTATAATAAATGAGACAAATAGAGTTGCCTAATTAAGCTTGATTTTATTATATCCTCTCAAATTTTACGAACAATAAAAAATTTCCGATATCATAAAGACATGAACAACATTCATACCGGAATTCTGTCGGGATACTTTTCCCTGATACGAGCAGCTTCTGCCTGCCTCCTCTCTGCCATTTCGTCAAAAAGAAAAAGAAAGAGACATCAGTAATCTTTTATTTGCCGATCTACAGAAAAATTACCAGAAAAAATTCTCTCACAGAGAAAAATCAATGACATATTCTTCTTCTCATAGTTCTCCAAATCCACTTCAGTTTTCCCAATATATATATATATATATATATATATCTGATTAATGACAAGCTAAAGTTAGATACATCTCTGAATTTTGAATCTAAAGGCGACAACAACCAAGATAGTGAGTTTTTTTTACAAAAACCACACACACACACACACACACACACACACACACACACATATAATTAAAGAGAACTTCTCAAAATCTCGTCAAATTTGAACAAACCCAGATTACAGAATTCGTATCTATTCAAGATCGTTCACATTTGGAATAATAATAGAAAGCAATTTGAATTTACATATCCAAGAGAGACAGAGATAGAGAATCAACCAAGTGGGTGTTCGAGCTTGAAGGAACTCTTGGCCATGGCGTAATCAAAATCGCTTTTACTGATTCACTCCCAATTCTGAATTCCCAAACACACGAAATCCAGGAAAAAAAAAAAGAGAGAACAAACAAAATTAGGGTTTCCTTTTTTTTTTTTCGAATAATAAAAAGAGACTAATAGAAAGAGTAAAGAAAGGAAAACAAATAAATAATAAATAATGATAAAATATTGTATAATTTTTTTCTTACCAGATAAGAAAATCCGAGAAGTTTCTCAGAAAGAAACTGAAATTGGTGAAAGCAAAATCTGGAGCTTCTGAGGAGGAAAAAGAGAGAATAGTGGAATTGGGAAATTTTGGGGGTTGAAAATGGGGAAAGCAGCGAATTTATATGGAATTTTATATTAGAGTTCGTTACGAGCTTTTCGAAAGTTCGCTTTGGTATTTAATACCATAATCGATAATAGGGTTTAGGAATCCAATTCTGCTCGAATACGACGTCGTTTCAGAGTTAGAGGGTAGAGCTGTAAAAAGCAAGAACGGGCCTGCCATCCCGGCCCATAGAACTGGGAAGGGAAAATGGGCTAGGCTGGAATGCCCCGTTCTTTTTAAAGTTTTAATCACAATTTAAATTTTTTATAACTGGTTTTTTTTTTTTTAAAAATTTCAAATTCAAAATTTTTTATTATAGCATAATTTTTCACATACGAGAATAAATCGTATAAGAAATAAAATTATTCTTAGTAAATTATGTGTAGCACTAATAGAAAATAAGATGCGCGAAGGCCGCTTGAGGTGATACGTGCATGTTCAACGTAGATCGCTAGAAGTACCAGTTCGTGCTTGGAAGGACATTCTTATACCTAATATTATGAGAGGGAGGGGTAGACCAAAAATTATGTAGACCGAAATAGTTAGGAATGACATTCTAGATCTAGACTTTCAGAAAAGTCTAATTTTAAATATAGCTGCGTAAAAAAATAAAATCTATATAAATTTAGAAAGAACACTCAAAGAGCTATGTCTAAAACTTCGATAATATTATTGGCAACTGCAAAATGCCTAACAATAATTACTACGATAACTTGTCTCGAACTAGAGAACTTGGAACAAAATTTAGGCTAGAACCTGGCCTAAACTCCCTAACTCTTGCTATTATGGCCTTGTACCAACTCCAAGGATCAGCTGTCCAACCATTAAAGGATCAGTTGTTTAATCATTAAAGCAAACTGATTAAACCAAACATCATTTCTCGCCTTCCAAATTGTCTCAAAAATCACCACTACAAGGAAAAAAAAAATGAAATTTTCCTCTTGAGTTTCTTAATCGTTACTTTGAACCTTAAAGTTCCATGGAGGTATGGGAAGAAGAAGTAGAAGTTTGATGGAGGTGTGAAAAGAAGAAGAAAGAGAAGAATAAGTTCCATGTAATTGTGCGAAGAAGAGAATGACTAAGGATCCGTTTGGTTTATGGGTTCAAACCATGATTTATAATTTTAACGTTTGAAATTCAATTTTTTTTATAAGAGAAAAACACTGTAGCAGAACTAAAAACTATAATTTAAACTATGCAGAATCCTTCAAACAAATGCACCCTAATACTTGTCTCGTTCATTTTGCTCGGTTGAGTTGAGAACTTGAGTTAAAAAGTGAATTCATATGAGAGAAAACATTATAGCAAAAATGTTGAATTTAAATTTTTATGAGAGAAAAACTGTAGTAAAAACTTGAGTTGTGAATCGAACAAGCGAAACGAATGGGGCCGGACGATGGAAAACACGATTAGAATTCTATTAGAATTAGAATTATTTAAAAGTTATTGTATTTAATGTTTATCTATTAAGATTATTTGAGTTCTATTAGAATTATTTAAGATCAATTATTATCTTCTTCTCTCTAATTATTCCTTTTAGATTCTTTTCTATCCCCTTATTCTATCTCCTCTTCCTCTATTTCTGTCTCTTACTCTTCCTTTCTATCTATCATACATCAATTGGTATTAGAGCGAAGTCGTGTTTTTTGACCAATATATCTTTTTTTTTTTGTTCAAAATAATTTAAAAAAATTTCCCCTGCTAGCCATCACCACCTCGCGCCGCTACCGTTTCCTACATGAAAAGTTGCAGCCCACCGCCAACACTGCCCACACCAGCTAACTCAGAACGTCGAAACTTTCCTCTAGGTTGGAAACATGATATTTTTCTTCATGGGAAAAACACCATCAATTTTCAAGAATATTACTATTATCCCTATAAGAATCCTCCATGTCATGAATCTCATACTCGTCATTCCAGTCACTACTATTATGATTCATATTATGTTCAATTTTATTATAACTATCAACCTGCGAGGGTTAAGGAAGATGTGCATAAAAGGGGCCATATGACACTTGCAGCATTAGAACAATCCCACCTTAAACTTGAAAGAAAAGTTAGAACCCTCAAAACTGAGATGATTGATGTCAAAACTGTGATGTCTGATATTAAAACTGAGATGACTGATGTTAAAACTCAATTAACTACCATCCAAACTCAACTAGGTCAACTTATGTCAATGGTTAGTCAGTTAGTAGGTGATTCTAAAGAGGTGAAAGGTGGAAAAAAAATCGAAGAGTTTGAGATGGAACACAACCTTGATCAAGTTACAGCTAGTGGAGAATTAAAACCACTTCTAACAAATAATATGGTTGTTGATGCTCATTCTTGTCCTGAACTTATTGAGGATGAGCCACCTCTAGAGGTTTTTATAAATGTAACCATTTTTATTTTCATACATTTCTAATATAATTACATTTTTATTTTATTTTATTAATTATTTTTTACAATAATAATTTTTATTTTTATTTTTATTATTTATTTTCTTTTATTTAATTCTTCTTTATTATTATAATATCATGAATTATATTTAATATTGGGTTTAAATCTATAGTAATATACAATATTAATTATTAAAATGCAAAAAATAAATCAAATATCATTTGCGATGACAAATGTGGTCGCAAAAAATATAAGTCATGTAAGCTAATTCTGCATCTTTTGCGACGACTTAATTTGTAAAATGTCATCTTAACGATGTAACCGACAAAATAATTGCAGCGACTCATTTGCGGCGATTGTCGTCGCGCCTATAATTACGACGACTGCTAATTGTCGCAAAAATTATTTTTGCGACGAATCAATTGTGGTGACAGGTTTGCGATGACAAGTGGTCGCTAAAAATTCATTTACGACGACTTTGTATTTTTGGCAACAACTTTTTGTCGTCGCTAATAGCCCTTTTTTTTGTAGTGTCTTCCACAATCCATTAAATCCAATCTCTCAAAATGTGTTGTTGAAAATGGATCTAATGCATCTTTACTTGAATTTCCTTCTCAATTGATTATGAAATTGATTTTTAATGAGTTGGAATTGCTTCCTTACCATGGTGATCAAAAAGCACGAGTGTTCTAGATGGATTATCTACAGCAAAGGCGTATCTATAATCATATCTCAAGGATCTTTCTACAGCAACGATCAAGTTCCCAAGGCTATTTTCATAATGACGTGTTGCAGTTGAAGAATTTTCTACGTTTCAGATTGTTACTTCATGATTTTTTTGAGTTTTTGAGTTTTAACTCGCCGGAGTCGAGTTCTCCAACCAAGAAAAAATGATGAGGAACACGATTAGAATTCTATTAGAATTAGAGTTATTTTATTTAATATTTATCTATTAGGATTATTTGAGTTCTATTATGATTATTTAAGATTAAATAGTATTAGGAATTTGATGACTATTAAGACTTATATGCCTATAATAGGCCTTTTTATGTTAATTATTTTCAGACAGACTTAATTAATGATATTGAATACTCATAATCTCTCTATTATTATCTTCTTCTTTCTAAATTTTTTTCTGTCCCCTTCTTTTATCTCCTCTTCCTCTTGCTCTTCCTTTCAATCTATCCTACATCATCGGACCATCTATCTAAAAATATAAAGAAGAATAAGTTCAATGGAGCTGCGAAATTAGTGCGACGTGATTTTGAGACAAAAGTAGAGCACTTGTATAATTTCAAGTGAGGAAAAAGTTAGAAAAATTTAGTATGAGATGTAAAACTACCTGAATATCCTTAAAACGTATCATGTGTTGTCCACATGACTTATTCCATCTGGAAGATAACAAAAGAATTATTTTCATAAATACCTTCTGAATTATGTACCCTATTTTAAAATACACTTTGATTTTTTTAAATGGTTCAAAATATCTCATAATGTATAGAAAACATATCAAACTACCCTCTCTATTAACTTCCGTGTATAATTCTAACAGATTGATGAGGTGGCATATTATTAAAGATAAAAAAATATATTTTTCAACATATATACTTATTATTAAAAAATATTAATAAAAAATTAAGGTTCATTTAATTTCAACCATTAATCTAAAGATATGTAATATGAGCCATCAATTTAAAGTTATTTGTAAAAACCCTAAAATAGGGGTGGCAATTCGTGTCACGTGTCGTATTCGTATCGTGTTTTGATTGTTTCTTTTTAAATTTATAGTCAACCCAAACACGACCCGTGACACGGAATTTTTTAAAAACCGCAACACGAACACGACACGACCACTTTACGAGTTGACACGACACGACCTGAAAATGACCCGTGACACGAAATTGACCCATGAATCCCAAATTGACACGAAAATTTTATACTTTTATTTAGATTTTTACATATTAGAAATAACTTAAAATTCATAACACACTAAATTTCAATAACATCCATTGAAATTAAGCAAATAATAGTATAAGATTTTGAGTATAACTATCATGATATCACAAGTTTATAATAAAATTTAAAATATGAAATGAAAAATATATGTATTTTTTAATTTTTTACGAGTTTCGTGTTGTGTTCGGGTTAAGCGGGTCCAACCCGAAATTGACTTGTGTTTTTCGTGTCAATTTTAAATCGACTCAATTCTGACCCGAACATCTTTTTTCTCAACCTTAACTCGTAAAATTCGTGTCATTTTCGAGTCGTGTCGTGACCCATATTGCGGCCCTACCCTAGAGTTAAGCAGTCACCCCATCACTCATTCTAACCCACCACCGGTACCATCGCAATCGCACCTCCTCCGCTCGCCGACGACCGTGCGAGCGCCGGATGCCATCGCAAGCATCGGAGACCAACCCCTCATCGTCTCCACCATCTCAAGCATCGCGAGCCTCCCTCGAGCCTTGGCTGTCACAACAACACTTCCCCGATCGGTGCCCAAATGCCCAATCGAACGTCCTAATTAAATGCAGTGATTCCTCCTTACACACGCAACCACTAGCAGTTGTGTCTTTACCGGCGAGCTCTATCGCAAATCCCATCGCGAGACTATTCTCGCGACCACTGGGAGATGGCTTGATTGGGGTTTGCGAGAGGGGAAGTGACCAGAGCTTTACTGTGCTTCACTCTCCGGTGTGGCGAGCTCACAGTGGTGCAACGTGGTCGCGGATGTGGGGGTGGTGGGGGGCAGCGGCAAACCCATAGATATGAATAGGGTTCTGCAAGTTAGAGCCAAGAAGGAAGACGACCACTTTTTTGGGTTTTAAATCTTTTTTTCTTTTGTTTTTGTTTTTTTTTTGAAAAATTTTGGTTGTGTTTAGAATTGATCTGTTTTTATTTTTCACGTTTTTTAAAAAAGAAAAAATAAAAACATTTTTAATACGGCGTTTGACATAATAAAGATAAAAAATGAAAATGAAAACGATTTTTTTGGTTTAGTGTAAAATGAGAGAGAAATGAAAAATGACTTTTAGTCATTTTTTATTTTTTATTTTCGTTTTCTCCTCTCTCAAGTAGAGAGAGAGAGAAAGAGAGACATTAATTGGTTTTTTTACACTGAAAATAATCTCTTGATAAAACTACCAAATGCATTTTTAAAAATGATTTCGTTATGAGATTGAAAACGTTTTCATTTTCATTTTCATACAAAAAAAATCATTTTAGAACAAGTTCCAACTGCTCTTTAGGTTTTAATTTATCTTATACTATTTTAATATTAAATTTTAATTAGAATTGAATACATTTAATTAAGCTTTTCATGATATGCCATGTCAACAAACTGTTAAAATTATACATGAAAGTTAACGGAGGAAGTAATTTGATATGTTTTCTATATACCATGGGACGTTTTGAAAGATTTTAAAAAATCAGAGAGCATTTTAAAAAAGGGTACATAATTTAAAGAGTATTTATGAACATAAATCATAATCCTAACAAAAAATATCACTTTTGAGACACTTTAAATATTCAAGGAGGCGTATATAAAAATAAACATTTATGTTCAGGGAACGCATTGTTACTGTGCTAAAAATTTGAGGAGAATTTTATAAAATTTATCTATTTACTTTCTTGATATGCAAATGAGATAACGTGATATAAAGAATGCACTATAATACGTGATAGAACGTGATAATGTTATGGATTATAACATAATTTTAAAAAGAGTTCATTTAACCCTTTAAAATATGAAATGTGTTTCATAACACCCCATGAAATAATGTTATTTCATAAATGCTTCTTGAAATAATAATTTTATGTCAGTTTTCCCTCTGATTCTTTTAGAATGTATCAAGAGGTAAGTGACACAAAAATAATAATTCAAAGGGCAAGTCACTATAAAACTAATAGTTTAGGGGCATTTATAGAAGCATAAATAACGGAACGTCGACATTTTATTAGTTTTATTGATATAAGAGACATTTTGAATTAAGGTACATAATTTATGGGTCAAAATGAACTAATTTTCAATTTTTGAAAGAGGGAGACATTGAAAAAATGTCTAAAGTTCTGGAGTATTTATGAAATTAATCCTAATGTCAAACAAATGATAGCTAGACTTCTAAAAAGATGTTATTAGTAAAGGAGAACTACTTTGTTTAAATTTGACTCCCGAATACAACAATTCTCCTTCCCCAAACTTGTCATCAGTTACAATTTTGATACTCTACCATTGAAACGTCTACTTTTTAACGGTATTAATTACATGTACATCAAGTAATTAGCTGATAAATGGCATTTGAATGGCCGATCATACACAAGTAAAACCAATCAAAAATTACCGTCTTAAGGAAGGAAGTACCAAAATTATAACTTATGATAACCTCATAGACAAATTTTTTACCGTATTGAGTTATAGAGACAAAGTGAGATCTAGGGCCCAATTTGATATTCACCCTTAGTTTTAAAATCTTTTATTCACGATTAAAAAAAAGATTAGAACAAATAATTGCATTTTAAGAGCATCTTTTACACAATTGTAAATTAGGGTGTCGTGTTAAATTTAGTATTTGAGTAGGGAAATTACTCTCCAATACAAACCATTATAGTTTTTACATTAAATTACTTTTGGGAGTTTTTCTGGTAGCTCTTGCCCAAAAAAAAAAAAAAAAAAAGCTACAAATATGTCATTATTTTCAGTCGTTAGATATGTATTAGAGACTGTCTATTCTACATACTTTTTCAATTTAATGTGATTTTAACCAGAACTAACGATTAAAAATTGATCCTACCGGTAAAAAAAACCCTATCAGTGAGACACCCATTATTTTAAGGATAAAAACGTTAACACTATCTTACTTGTGCCATCAATTTTAGATTTACCATTTATGCCTTGATATTTTAGTAAGATATCTTTTATATTGGCATGTTATTTTTCATATTCTACTAGAGTATTTTTTTAATGGCTTAAATAATAGGATTATTAAAAACAATAGTTATTTTTGTAATTTTCTCTTATTTTAAAGTGAAATTTACTTTTACAACTTTCAAAATTAACGATCATGACAAAAGTATACTTTAATATTTAAAATAGTATAATGCATTTAAGCACAAATAAAAATAACATGTTAACACTTTCTAATACCAAATATGTCATTAACAATAGTATATGCAATAGAGATGGTCTAACTACCTCATAATCCCTTTTTTTTTTTCAATAATATAACACGAGATTGAACCCGTAACCTCCCTTAAATTCCATCCTTCGAAACTCTTCTATACCACTAAACTAAACAGTGTTCGGTCATGTGCCCTCATAATAGTTTAATTTCCTTCTGAACTATTCTATACCACTGAACCAAGCAGTCTTAGGTCCTGTGCCCTCATAATCGTCTATTAAACGAAACATTTTCTGAAAATGAAATTGAAATAAATTGCGAGCACTCTAGAGAAGGGGCCAAGTAGGTGAAAAAGGAAAAGGACAACAGAGAGTAGTCTTTCGGTGTGGTAGGTGAGGTTCCATTGATATCCACAAGAAAAAAGTGGGGTGGGTAAGATGGGTTAATTAAGGGGTTGTTTTCCTAAAACTTTTGGCTGTGTTTAAAGTTGTTTTTATTTTTATTTTTTACGTTTTTTAGAACAAAATAAAAATAAGAGAGAAACGGTATTTGACACAATTAAAGATAAAAAATAAAAATAAAAATAATTTTTTAATTTAGTGTAAAATGAGAGAAAAATAAAAAATAACTTTTAGTCATTTTTTATTTTTTATTTCTGTTTTCTCCTCTCTCGAGCAGAGAGAAAGAGATAGAGACATTAATGAGTTTTTTTATACTAAAAATAATCTCTTGATAAAACTACCAAACAGATTTTCAAAAATAATTTATGTCTGAGATTGAAAACGTTTTCATTTCTATTTTCATACAAAAAATAAAATCATTTTGAAACGAGTTCTAAACGCACCATTTGTTTTGACCTTTGTCCATGTCTTGATCTTATGAAAAAGGAGATTTCACAGCAAGAAGAATCACCTCTCCAAAAAAAAAAAAAAATTTGTGTTAATTCATTAGTCATTCTCCCGAGGGGTTAGATTGAGTGGACGTTTGGTTAATAAATTCATAATCATGATTCAGAATCATTCTCAATTTATGTGTATTTTTTGTAAGTAAAAATACTACAGCGAACTACGAATTATGATTCGAACCATGATATGAATCCACCAACCAAAGGCATTTTGAGATCCTCCTCCGACTCTCACTAAGGGAAAGATTTAAGATTCAAGTCTCAGACTTTCCCAATCTCAAAGGATGACCAATATTAATAATAAAAAAAAAAGTTCATTAGTCATTGAGGTTTTCACTTAAATGCATATTTTGTCTGTAGATGGGACTCAAGGGCCATTCCAAGATTAAGAAAAAATGCAACAAAAACGTTGTATACTCAAGAAATTAACTACTGCCTTTGTGATCTTTTATCTTTACATAAATGCACTTCAGCAACATAAACTTGATTACTATATCATGACACCAAAAAAAAAAAAGTTGAAAAATAACAGAGTTATAAATTTTAAGAGGGAAAATTACAATGATGCCCCTAACATACTTCATCACATCACAAATGCTGTTATATAGAACCTTTTACAAACAAAATCCATTTTTGAAGCCATTTCTTATTCCTCAACGTCCTTATTAGGAACAGAAGGAGGTTCAAACATGCTAAAAACCCTATAAGCTGAGATCACTGCTAAAACAAAGAAACAGCAAAGAGCCGAGGCATGGAGAGCCAAGGCCACTTTCATTCGAGAGCAGAATTTTCCATAAGAATTGCAAGCTTCACTCCATGAGATTCCCTTATCACCATTATAAGACAAGTACAATATCTCCATTACTGCAGCCCCTGATGTGACCATTAAGTAAGCTGCAATCTACACACATGAAATTCATAATGGATAAATTATTGAGAGAAAGAGAGAAATAGGTCAAGACTTGAGATGAATTAAAATTAATAGGTCAATAGTTTACATAAGTTAATAAATAGACCAAATTATTATTTTCATCCATAACTTGTCTAGTTATGAATCATAACTTGACAAATTATTCACGGTTTTTATCCATAACTTGTCTGGTTATAAACCATAACTTGACAAGTTTGTCCATAACTTATCTGGTTATGAACCATAACTTGACAAGTTATGGCCTATTAATTTTTATAACTAAAAATTGGCCTATATACTTTCTTAAGGTTTTCATATTGGCCTATTTTATACTATTTTCCTAAATTATTTAGGATTTACAAAAGAAATTTTTTTTAAAGTGCTTCTAATGTTATGCACCATCACTAATAAAATGTGAGCTCTTCTTGTAGACCTCTAAGACTCGCCTTTTATTTGTGGATAATGCTTAACACAACTGATATGAATATAGATCATTAGCAAGATCAAAACTTGTTGGAAAAAAGAAAAATAAATAGAGTAATAGCGATAGGGATAAAGATATATCAATATCAGAGATTTTGACTGGGATCGAGCATTTCTGGAGAACAACAAATGGCTTATATCATTTCATGGTGGATCGGCGAATTATTGGGCCGAGCTGGATTTGAACCAGCGTAGACATATTGCCAACGAATTTACAGTCCGCCCCCATTAACCGCTCGGGCATCGACCCGGGAAGAATCAATCCAGGCTTAGTGATAATCCACGATCAACTTCCTTTCGTAGTACCCTACCCCCAGGGGAAGTCGAATCCCCGCTGCCTCCTTGAAAGAGAGATGTCCTGAACCGCCAGACGATGGGGGCATACTTGCCCAACCGTCATCATAGTATGAATAGTTTTTTGAAATTGTCAATATAATGGAATCGTATGACTCAACGCGAAGGATCTTTCTGTCTTTCACGATTATAGAGAATTCTTTGATTATTTATATTCCTGAATCGTTCATTCTAATCGACATTTTATAATTCCATAAATAAATCTATTTTCTTTTTTTCTTTAAATTTAGAATTTAAATAATATTATTAATAATTTCAATAATTATTAATAATGTTAATATTATTTTATTTAATAAATCTTTTTTTTTTTTTCTTTTTTTTCTAAGAATTTGGTTTGGGGGGCAAGCTGAATCGCTTTATTAATGATTCGATGAAATAGTTTGGATCTAGGTTGAATTGGTAGGTACCTGTATCAATCAAATGAATTTCGTTATGATGGCAATTAGAATCTGTCTTGAAACAATTCCTTGCATTGATTGATATTTATGAAATCAAATATCACTAAACCCCCTTTTTTTTTACTTATACTTACAATTTTTTACTTATACTTACAAGTATATCCTATACTCATTATGTAAATCAAATTTATCGTTCCTGAATGAACCACTATACGTTTAAGATATATTATAACGTATACGATGTATTTATATACATATAATATGTATATAGACTAAACACATAGTGATTAGTGGCTTATTCAGGAATTGAATCAAATATGCCCTTTTAACTCAGTGGTAGAGTAACGCCATGGTAAGGCGTAAGTCATCGGTTCAAATCCGATAAGGGGCTTTGTTTTTTTCATAAAACTAGCACGGTAGTATTCATATTTGAAGGGAGAATAGAGATTTTATTAATATTTTTCTTTTTTTTAATAAATAAGTAAGAAACCATATTAATTCATTATACTATTAATTATACTATTTATTATAGTATAGTAATTATAGTTATAAGGTTGAACATTTGCTATTATGTTTATAATAATCATATATTATATTTTAATATTATAATGAATAGTATTAAGTTTATACTGAAAAATAATAAGTTGTCTACTTAAATTTTATGGTTCGAATCTTTAGTATTCTATTATTTATTACCTGTGTCTACTATTTAGGCAGAATACCGTCACCCATTCTTACTAAGAAACTGAAAGAAACGGAAGAAAGGGGGGAAAGTGAGGAAGAAAGAGATGTAGAAAAAACTTCAGAAACGAAGGGGACTAAACAGGAACAAGAGGGATCCACCGAAGAAGATCCTTCTCCTTCCCTTTTTTCGGAAGAAAAGGAGGATCCGGAAAAAATCGATTTTAAAGAGACACGATATAAAAATAAACCCGTTTATGAAACTTATTATCTGGATGTGGATCGGAATCAAGAAAATTCGAAGTTAGAAATATTTAAAGAAAAAAAAGAACTCCTCTGGAGTAAATTAATAAAAAGATTAATACATAAGATATATACACTAAAAGATAGGAAGACGCTAAAAGTTTTTCAGTTGGGGCTAATAACTAAAACAAAATTTAATGGGGCAATAAGATTAATTTTTAAATTTTTAATGGGCCTACGTGTATATTAATAAGATAGAGCACATAAATAAAAAACTCGGGAGGGGCTTATTATTATTTTAATTAAAAGTGCGTATAAGCTACACCATTTTTGGTTTTCACAGGTATGTTTGGTAGTGATTCCTAGAGCTCAAAATCAATTCTCTAGTCATTCACAACTCAAATTTGTATTTGACAAAAATCATAAAAAATTATTCTTAAAATTTTTTTGAAGAATTTACAGTTGAAATTAGAAACAATTTAAAGATAACTTTGACTTTTAAATCATGCCGTAAATACCTTAAAGTACAATTAATGAAACTTTCATAATACTCCTAGAATCAATACTTAAATAATTATAATTTACTAAATACTAAATTATTTTTTGTAACATCTATTTTTTTTTTAGTACAGCTAACAATAATTTTTTAAAATCTACCCATAATTCTACCAAGGTGCTTACTAAACTATCAAGTTCCAATTCTATTGTTTCTAAATAAAGGAATGGGAATAACAATAAATGTGGTTACAAAAATAAAGCTTGAATTGAAATAATGTTGTTAAAATTTTTAGCTAATAAGTTAAACGGCATAAACTGACTGAAAAATAAGCAGAGCAAAAAAAAAAAAGACGGAAAAATAAGTTTATTTTTCAGGATAAAAAATAGGCAATAAAAATTTCCCATGAAACCTAATTCTAGAGCAAGAAAAGGGATTGATTATTGATGAGTTATCATCAAACTCTACCACAATCAGATCAATTTTGGCAGAACCCAAAAAATGATAAATAAGCAAAAAAAAATGAAAAGAGAAAATGAAAAACCTGGTCAGAGACAAAGAAAAACCAAGCTCTGGAAGCTAAGCATCTGATCCATGAGGAAATGGCAGCAACACAAGCATAGAAAGCAGAAATGAAGCTGATATAAACCATGTACCTGTAGAACACAACCCAAACCATTTTACTCCAAAACGACAAACTCCACAAGAGCAAGGATGAAAAAACGACACTGAAAAATGTATACAGGAAGGATTTCTCACTTGAGACCCATGAGATTGCTGAACTCCAGCTTCCCATAGTCGCTGTTATTCTGATTGTTTTTAATAGTTAGCCAAATAGTTGCAACGCTTAGAGGGATTACAGAGATTCTAAGAGAGCAATCTATGAGCTTAAGAAGAGGAATTTTGTTGGTTGATGAGTTAAGAGATTCATCATCGTGTTCTGGGTTTCTTCTCATTTTTGGAACCAAAAATAACACAGACCCAACTTTCAAAGCAGTATAGTTACACGACTATATATATATATATCGACCTGTCGTACATGTGACTTGTGGTGACGACGGTTTTTTACTATTAGATTTTATTAAAATTACGTTATTTTTTAAAAAAATATGCAGACAATTTCTTATCAAATATAACTGTTAAAAATAAAGATTTTTTTGATAGTTTATGAAACTCATTTTTAAAATTATCATTACACAAAAGTAAATATTATGCTATACTCTCTACTTTACATGTCATAAAATAGGAAAAAGCTGGTAAGTAAAGTCTTCGTTAGGGTCTTTCTACGATAAGACCTTGTATCGGTAATGTTTTTTTTTTTTTGATTTTTTTAATTAGAAATTAAAGCTTCGTTTATTTTATTTATTTGAGTTTAAAATTCAAATTTTATTACAGTAAAAAATTATAAAAAATAATCACATTTAATTTTTTTATTACAGTAAAAAATTATCACATAAAATCACATCTTAATTCGAATTAATAAATTAAAAGAGTGACGACGGTTTTTTACTATTAGATTTTATTAAAATTACGTTATTTTTTTAAAAAAATCTGCAGACAATTTCTTATCAGATATAACCGTTAAAAATAAAGATTTTTTTGATAGTTTATGAAACTCATTTTTAAAATTATCATTACACAAAAGTAAATATTATGCTATACTCTCTACTTTACATGTCATAAAATAGGAAAAAGCTGGTAAGTAAAGTCTTCGTTAGGGTCTTTCTACGATAAGACCTTGTATCGGGTAATGTTTTTTTTTTTTTTTTGATTTTTTTAATTAGAAATTAAAGCTTCGTTTATTTTATTTATTTGAGTTTAAAATTCAAATTTTATTACAGTAAAAAATTATAAAAAATAATCACATTTAATTTTTTTATTACAATAAAAAATTATCACATAAAATTACATCTTAACTTAAATTAATGAATTAAACGGATCCTAAAAAGGCTTGTGGTGTGGTGGGCTTCGCTTTCTTCAACAGAGAAATCATTACCACGTTTGTGTTGTATAATCTATTCTGAATTCACATGGTAAGTGGGGAAGTATGAAAACAAGAAGATAATATAAGGTGTGATTGGACCGCACAATCCTTTAAGACCATTTTTTTATGTTATATTTAAATCTTATCATTGTAGCAGAATAATAATAACAGTTCCCACCCTGCTAATAAGTAATTGGCTCAATAGAGTTGAAACATTTGTCCTTTAGCTGCACCTTCTAGAAGTCTTCTTTTTTCTTTTTTCTTTTTTTTCCCTCCATAATTGTGACTTGTGAGTGTGTGAAAACCCCAAATGGAATCTACTTCAGGAAAATTATGTGTCAATTGCCAACATCATGCTGACATGAGCTTTTCAAACCATTCATTTCCATAGTTATTATGCTGATTTTTGTCATTAACACGTATTTTTTAAATTTTACGTGATTTTAATTAGATTTAATAATCAGAAATTGATATTATTAATAGGACGATTTATCAAAAAAAGGTCTTTTTTTTTTTCCTTTTTTCTTTCAAACCTATAATATTTTCATTTTGATTTTAGGAGACTTGTACCAGAATGGAGTGTGAAAAATATACCTATGTCAAATTCTACTAAAATGGTTAAAAATTATGTCTTACCCATATATTTTTCACATCATATCATAAATTCTCCTTGTTTTAATCCTCTCCACTGAGAAGTATTTTATTACACGGTTTGTAGTGTCATGAACCCACTTACTCATAAATCCTAAGTCTTCGTTTAGTAGAAAGGATTGACAGTAGAAATGATGAAGAGTTAAATGACAAAAAAGAAGATTATTGTAGTAAAATTTGTAAAAGGTGGGAGAATTGAATAGATAATGATAGTTATTTGTCTAATTATTATATTATTTATTTTACTATTTATTAATTATTTCTATTTAAGGAAAAATAGTCTTTTTAGCTTATATTGATGGATTTAATAAATCCTTCCACTAATGGAAGGTACAAATTTGTGGCCCAAAAGAAGAGTCTCTACCCCCTTACCTTTCACCATTCTCCCGCCGCCTCTCTCTTCCTCTAGCAAAACACACTCTTAAAAGAATTTTAAGAGGAGAACAATGCTAATAGAATGTGGTTCGGTATAGTATGAATCTATAAATGGGACTAATTTACTATCAGTTGTAGTGTTTAACATCAGTGGTGCCTTAAGTATTTTTCTTAAAGGGGTGACATCACCTGATAACAATCAACATGTGTATATGATAAAACTACCTCCAATGCAGATACTAATACCAATGCAATTTTTGACACAAAAAAATATATGAAAATTACATATTTGATTTGTTATTTTGATTTCAGTTCCCGTGTATAATACAATTTTAAATGTTATATCTATTTTTTGTTATTTGTAAAAATAAACTTTTAATTTTATAATAATTTGAAAATTATAATATTGTAATTGTTAAATTAAAAATTCAATACATCAACCAATAGAAATAAATTGTCATAATTTAATATAAGCTATACTTATGCTAAATTTACCTCCAAATATAACATATGTTAATTTAGCACCAAGAATCCTAATTTGACATTACATTGGGAATGATCTAAGGTGTTTATTATAACCTTATTATAACCTCGTTAATTTCACCGATTCGGGTTTTCAATTTCAGTTTTACTACAGTTAAAAACTCTTACAAAAGTCACATCTAACTTTTTTTATTACAGTTAAAAACTCTCATATAAAATCACATATCAATTTGAATTGAAAACTCAAATCGACGAACTGAAGGAGACGTATATGTTACCAAAATGAACCAGTGGCAAGACATGTTTGCAAAGTGAAGCCTCATCATCAAGCCCAGTAAAATAATGTATTCTTTGAGCAAAAAGGAAAAAAAAAAAAAAAGTAAAATAGTGCATTCATAATCGTAATTTATAATATTTTTTGCTTGGAGCTATGAAAATCTGTTGAAAGTATGAAACCCCACAAAAAGTTGAGCAAAAAGAAACAGCTTTAATTTAGGTTAAAAAGGGCACGCAAATGCTGGCACCTATTGTGGATCTTCATTAGACATGGCAGGCTTAAAAAATAGCTTTTTTTCCAATCACTTTTTAAAAGAATGCTTCACTACAATATATAAAGCTTACTAGCTTCTTCTGAGGATTTGCTATTTGGGTCTTTCTCCTCATCTAAAACGGAGCAGAAATCCCCAAAGGGGCACCGAACCCTTTTAGCCTGTAGGTCTCATTTTACAATTTATATGTCATATATCATGTGTTATACACATACAAACATTTCCCTGTACGGACGTGCACAAAACAAGCTCACAGCAATCTACAATTATTTCTTCCCGAGTATGGAAGAGAGAAAAAAAAAGGTTTGTGTCAAAATTCTGCGCTCCACAACGCATTCTCGCCTTCTCCGCAGCGCCTGTGGACCTCCTTCATCCTCTCCACAGATCTGCAGATGCCACTGCAGCTCCAGTCGAAAGAAGCCACACAGACATTGCCTGCTTGAGCCTTCCACTCGCAATCTACGGTAAGAGTTCATAAGATTAGCAAAACAAACGTTTGTTTACGCATATAACAGTGATAATCGAGTCGTAGAACCACCCACATGCACCACCAACAACTTAGTGAGATCACCAAATTACTAGGTGCTGATTTGTGAAAGCCCAAAATGCAAATCAATACATAGAAAATAACCCTCTAAAATTCTTACAGTTTCTAGATGCTTTAGCCTTTTATAAAAGTTACTGCATCAAATATCTTAATAACATAATCCCACAAGAAGCAAAACGCATGGATGTTCTTTCTCGTAATTCCATGGAGGAGAGAATTATGAGATTACCGGGTGGTGTTCCGCAGCATAATCTCCGGTCATCAATATGCTCCACGTCCAAGCCAATAAACCACGATCCAAGTGAAACATCCTCGTTTGCGTATCTGTGTAACACATGCCTAGATAATTCCAAGAAAAACAAGTTAGAAAATAAAACATGTGATTTAAGCAAAAGGATAGTCAGTCGGCTGCACGGAATATGAATACGTACTGGTTAATTGATATATACGTAGCCAAGTCTTTTGAGATAGCATATAACTGTCCTGTGGCATGGCGGAAATACTTGTTACCATCCTCGCCGAATTTCCAATGTTCTGGTTCATGGTACCTTACTCCCCTGATAATTGAAAAACAAAGGAAGATCAAGAAAAACTGCTAAAATTTTCTTTAAGCTAAAAGAGTTGAAATCGACTGTATTGGTCTAGCTCACTTTTGAGCAAGGACTGGCCCAGATTTCATACACCCGATATACACTCGAGATTTGTCCCTATGCCTTGCCAAAGTTGCTCCAAGTGTTGCTGCAAAAGTAATCATAAAAGTGGTGTTAATGTAAGCAACATACGAAAAGATAACAACAATGATTCAACATGTCAATTGCAACTAGGTAAAAGTTTGAATATTTGGTGCCTTTTTTTTTTATTACCTATATTTACATGCACATCATCATCAACTTTGACATAGAAGTCTGCATCCCACAAAGCAACGGCAGCAGCGAAGTATGTCTTCGTCTTGGCTGACAATTCAAGATACCCTTCAACATGTTCCTGTTTCATGATTTTTTTTTGGGTGAAAATATAAATGTGGTTAGATGACTTGGCTGTTTTCCGAAATAACATGATATATTAAGACTTTCCAATAATTTGTATAAACATGGCCTTTTCTTTTTCACGAAAGATGTAGATGCAAGGAGAAAAAGCTCTACCAGCCTCAAGAAATCACCATGCCTTCTGCCCTCAGCTTCAATAGCCTTATCAAGAATACCACCAGATGTAGCACTAGCAATCAAAAAGACAAGTAGGAAAAAAGACGGTTAAGAATCCTCCGATAGAACAACATAAAAAAATATACTCCGCAGTTGCACGATACAGGCTATACCCTTAAAAACTTGAAAAATATGCAGAATTTTCCGCCCTCTCATAAAGTACTTTACCTGTGACCAATCACAAACCGCATTATGATGCCCTTTTCTTCCTCTAGCTTCTTCCTCTTGTCACCTGATTGTAAATACAGAGATTTATAATTAGAGAACTTTGTCAGGATCGTATAATAACTAAGAAATATACGGGTCAATATAACAATTGAAGTTCACAGACCTTGAGGCATCCAAGTTGCGCGAACAGAATCTCTTCGCTTTCTGCTACTAAAAGCAGTGTTGATCCCTATGACCATCAAGTATTTTCTTTTTCTAATTGATCCAGATATTCTCAAATTATCGTCTATGGGCGAACCATTGAGGATGGATTCCTGAGCAGCCCTTGCGGCCGATAATTCCATTTCCAAATTTGAAATGGTTTTATCCAATGTTCTGCAGTTTGTAAGCATCATAAGTTCATACATTGCAGAAATTCTTATAGAACAAAGATATTAGTAGCTCTGGAGTGGGCCGAGTGGCATACTGTATAGCGTCATGAGTCCTTGTAACTTCTCCATATACGTCCTTTGATTCATGGTCTACATCCTTCTAAGAAAAGAAACAACACCGAACATATGTATAAAATATAATGCCACAGAAAACCAGGTGAAGGAACCTATATAGCGAAGAAAAGAAATAAGAACATGTGTGCGTAAAATATGCTTACAATTTTTGGATCACAGCCTGAAACTAGCGTTTGCATTTCCTCATCCACTCTAGTTGTTCTTGATATGTTCTTTTCAGGTACCATCGACATTCTATTACCAAAATCCTTAAATCAGTATGTCATACATTAAGAAGTAACTAAGTTGATTTAGATACTACATGGTTTTGAAGTGCATGCTCACCCCACAAAAATAGAACGAGGTCAAAAATCAAAATGAAATGCGACAAAATAAAGAGCACATAAAGAAGGTGAATTTCCACACCCCACTTTGTTCTTTCCTAAAAAACCCCCCCACAAACATACGCAAGGGCAAGGATGGAAGACACGAAACATAGAGCCGATAGAGGAGAAGAGGCATAAGCAAGGACATATCATGACTAGGAAGTTAGAGTTTTTCAACTTTCAAGTGACGGGAATTAAGACCACGACTGAGCATTCGGAATGTTGTTCAGCCCTCCAAGTAAGATTCTTAAAGTTCCTATTAAGTGGCTAGTAACAGCCAGTCCCAATACTCCATCTCCGTCATGGAGGGAACCAAATGAAAACAAAATGAGGGAAAGGTTGACTTAGAGCCAGGTCCAATTGAGTGCATCCATAAAGTGGAAAACTTAAACGAGTCACTCGCTAGGCATAGCAAAGGGTAGTCCAATAAAACAAGAAAAAATATACACACCGTTAAAAGTAGTCTCGTGATTCAGGACATATCATGAAACTAAAATATAAGTTGTCAAAAAGCAAAAAAAAAAAATGACAAAACAGTTATTTCAGTTAAGAAGAACCTACAAAATCTATAGAATTCTGAGATGGGTGATCATTTATGATGTTTCATTGCTCATAAAATACAATAAAAGAAAAGGAGGAGCGTTATTTCAAGACGTGTGATAAGCTTGGACTTCAGACAAACAGGCAAGCGAGGTGGTGAAACAGCAATCAGACTTGAACAGTTTAAGGGGGGAAAAAAAACCAAGAAACTGTATAAGGAAGAACAAAACCATCTTTTGATAAAAGAATTTCAGTAAACACTGCCACAACAAATATAATGTGTAGTGATATAATAAACAGGAATTTAACTACATCCCCACAAATTGTATCTGTATTCTAGCATCATAATCACAAAAGTATCCAAGTAAAGATCAAATTCACAGAGAGAGAGAGAGAGAGAGAGAGAGAGAACAACTTCCGGGAAACAAGCCTCATGGTCAACGGAAAAGCAACTCAAAACACTCATGACATTACTCATTTACTATACAATATAGTAAACAAACCCATCAAAACGAAATTAAAAAAAGTCAACCATTTCTCATCACAATTCACAATTGTTATAATCTACTGCTCACCAGACACATAATTGACAAGAATTTTCACAAAATTCACAGATCCCATATCCTAAAACACAAAAAAGAGTCCCAATATTTCTGTCCAACAAGAGGTCAACTTCCCAAATTTCTCTTCACAACCAACAACATATGGATTGAAAGAACCAAATAAAAAAAAAAGTTTGGAACTTTACAAGAATAAACAGAAAATAAATGAAATTACCTGTCGGAGAAGAGCAACCCAGCACAAAAGCAGCCAAAACAAAGAAAGAGAGTCCATTTCCGAGACACCACACTCTTCGAAGCTGACTCCATCCCTCCTCTGCTCTTCCAAGACATCCTTAAAACTCTCTCTCTCTCTCTCTCTCTCTCTCTCTAAAAAAAGGAGAAAAAAAAAGCTAAATCCAAAAAATACCCACTATTGGTTGCAAGTCAGCCAAGTCAATTCAGGCAAAACCCAGATCCAAATTAGGCTATAAAGTACAAATTCCTTGGCAAAACTCTCTCTCTCTCTCTCTCTCTCTCTCTCTCTTCGAACTCTGGTTTTGCGTGTTTCAACCTACAAGGAAAGCAGAGAGGTGTCGCAAGGAAGAGAGAGAGAGACACTCACAACAACTATAACGTTGAATGTAGCCATATATATCGAGAATTTTCGTTCTCTCTCTTTATATATATGTTTAATATTTTAACTTATTTATTAAAAATTAAATCACACAACCGACATTAACAGACCTTCGAAAAATGGTCCAACTTTGCTGCCAAGTTGTTTGTTCACTGGTTTCTAATACGACATCTCAACAAATCTTTTTTTTTTTTTAAATAAAAATAAAGTTTTTTGGTTTGTCCATGTGGCTCGTGCTCCTCATGATAATGTTTTCAAAAGCCAACTAGCATTGTTGCCCAAAATGAACGGCTGGTTTTAGAAATTAAAGTACGGTTTTAGAATATTACGAGAAGTGTTTGAGACGTCAATTTTAATGCTAATTCTATAGCAGATGTTCTCTTATTTTAATTAAAAAATATATAATTTTTTTATGAGACACCAATTTTAATTTTAATTTTTGTGTACTAACTGACGTAACACGCGAATTGTTATCTTTTTATTAATCAATGTAATCTCTTTTATTAATTAACGTGATAATATTTTAAACACTTAATAATAAAAAAATAACAACTCACATATCACATCAATTATTATGTAAAAATTGATATTTAAATTGATATCTCTAACATTATTCTTTTTCATTATTAATTAGTGTGACAATCTCTTAACACACTAATTATTTTTAGACTAACACAAAAAGTTGTGATAGAATTAGTTTCTTTAGCATATTTTAATATTATACATAAATATACACACAATGTAAAGATGGCTCCCATTTTATTAAGAGAATAAAACCACTAAGATTCGAATCCTGATTAACACACGCATATATTCACACACTCAACCATATGTATTAACCTCAAATGATATTGTTATAAGATTAATCGTCTTTTAAGGATTGTGATACTCTTTTTTTAGTAAATTATTTCTTTTAACTTTTTGATAATTCTAATAATTTATTGAAAATTTACAATGAATTTGTGTAATTAAATAAAGATAACCATCACGTGATAATTTAAATTTAACAAAAACTAATTTTATCAAACAACGCAAAATACATTTTTTTTAAAAACCTTTTAAAATTAAAAATTTTGCACTTTATTATATATTAAAAAAAGGCATGATTTGTTGTATATAGTACAGTAGAATACTGGTTTTGCCCCTTAAATTTGAATTGTTAAGGCATCGTTCATTTCACCGATTCGAATTTTCAGTTCTAAGTTTCTACAGTAAAAAGCTATCAGAAAATGTCATATCTAATTTTTTCTGCTACAGTGAAAAGCTCTCAGAAAATGTCACATCTCAACTTGAATTGAAAACTCGAATCCGCGAAGTGAACGAGACCTAAATTTGTCTATTTTTTTTTCTTTTCTTCTCCTTTTCCTACAGAGGGGCTTTTGGGTCTTTTTTGCCCTATGATCTAATTGTACGCTTTTGTTCTCAGTTTTTTATTTCTTCATTTGTTCTTATATTTACTAATTTATATTAATTATCAATAAAAATCAACATTTATTATTTTAAATACATATCTTAATATCTTTTATCATTTTAATTCTGAATTAAAGGCAACAGACCCACCTAGAAAACGTCTAAAGACCAGATAATATAACTACTTCTAAATCTTTTGATTTACACTATATATAATTAAAGATTTTCAACTTTCTTAATTATTGTTATTAATTTTTTTTATTACATTTGTATTAAAAAAGGAAGACAAAAGCTATAATAAACTTTTAACTAGAATATCTATATATGTATGCATATATAAATTAATCATATATTATAAAAATTCCTAATTTCTTGTATAATTCAATAAATATTTTTCACAGCAACACCTGAACTTTTACTAGTGATAATATATATGTGAAATCATCTGTTATCTATATATTAGAAAGCTCAAAAGTTTTCACTGTTTAAGGACTTCCGACTAAAACGATTATGTTTTGGTCGAAAATCCCACCCCCTACGTTTCTTTTTTTTCTTTTACTTCTTTTTTTAAAATTGTTTTTTCCTTCTTTAGTTTCTTTTTGTCTTTAGTCCCTCATTTTTTCTTTGTTGCCCCTCCTTTTTCTTCAATTCTTTATTTTTCTCTTTTTTCTTCTTGCTTTTTTACCTTAAAATTTATTTATTTATTCAGTTTTGTCTTTTCTTACTTTTTTTCTTCATTTCCTAAAACTTTATTTTTTTTCTCCCTTTGGCTCCTTTTTTAATTTTATATTCAAATTTTATATACTCTCAAATGTGTCTCATTTTCAAAAATTTGTTTTTGGAAAAAAAAATTTATTATGACATGCATTTCTCCTTGTTTATGCCTTATTATTTAATTTTTTTAATTTGATTCTATTGGATGATTTTAAAATGCAACTTTTATCTTGCTTCATTCTTATTAACATAATTTATTTCATATGTACCTGTGCTTAATATTTTTTTGTTTTTTGTTTTTATTTTTATTTTGCTAAGAGCTTTCTTGTTATTTCAATGGCGATACTTATAAAGATGTTTGTGTTAGTTGTGTAATAACTAAGGTCTTTATTATAAAACAAATTAAAAATATAATAATATGGTAATTAAAACTTAACACACAAATTATTCCCCACGTGCATAACAAGTGATGTTCAACTAATATTATTTATAAGAGCAACTTCTTATGATGCTTATATTTCAGGAATTAATGGAGGCAAAAACCCTTAAAAATAAGTCTAGTAATGTTCTTAAAAGTAAATTGCGAAATTTTAAAAATCAAAGTTAAATGCAATGTTGGACTTCTATTCTTCAAGAATAACAAAAGAATTTTTGAATTTTTAATTAGTAAAAACTTGTTAGATTCAATTAAAATTAAGCCTAGTATTATCTGTGAATAGAAACAGCTATATAGAAAAAGATTAAAAAAAGTGAATGCCTAAAATTGATGATATTAAATCAACTAAAGTATAAAAGAGAGCTATTTTAGGATTTTAACAAGTTTCAAAAATATTTTCAAATTAAAATTACATCTCAATTTTAATTAAAGTGAATGCCTACTTTATTTTTTGAGAGTTTCTCAAGTAAATTTTTACTTTTTAACTGTCATGTTTATATTAAAAAATATATACTTTATATACATTTTTAATTTAATATAATTTTAAATAAAATTAATAATTAAAAATTAATCTTATCAGTAGATTGGCTTAACTGAGAAAGTCCTGGTACAATAATAATAATACTTTTTTTTTTTTTTTTTTTTTGGGGTAAATTA
>NW_010358079.1:116692-127692 GCF_000414095.1 Morus notabilis | reverse complement strand
GTTGTCAACGCATAGAAAAAAAAATCATCTCAATCAGAATTAAAACGAAAAAGTTATAGCATTTTTAAGAATAGAAAAAATATTGTTCATTAATTTGAGTTCGAGTTTCTGAACTCGAGTTGAAGGTGAAACTTAAACTCGAGTTTTAGTCCTAAACTCGAGTTTGAACTCGAGTTTAAACTCAAATTTAAACTTAAAAAAATATGAACTCGAATAAAATTGTAACTGTTTCACTCAAAAGAATAAGCCCTAAATTATCCCTCTTTGGAAATTTATTACTGTCTTTTTCTTTTTTGGAATTTTCTTGTTACTTACACTTCTTGTCGTTTTGTTGGAAAGTGTAAGCCGTTTCATACCCCTCCCTCCATTTGCCACTTTGCTTGCTTGGTCATGACTGATATTTAATTCGTTTCTTCTCCGATTTTTTTTTTGTAGTAATTTTTGGTCGCGGAATAGATAAAATAAATAAAAAATATGAAATCTTATTAAGACTGTTCATATCCAGTTTATACTTCGGAATCATATCACATTTTGAATCCAGTGAAATAGGATGAATTGAAACGGGTAATTTATAAATACGTAATTATCTTTTAATATATTAATTATTTTTCTATTTTCTAATTGTCTGGAAGGAATAAAAGATATATTTTTCAATTTCTTTTTTGGAAGAGCTGTAATATTAATTATTTTTCTGTAAGGTTTAAATCATAATTTTTGTTTTTATTATAATGTTTTTCTTTCATAAAAAATTTAAATTTCAAAAGTAAGAATCATGAACCATGATCGACCTCAAGAAATTAAAGAATGAATTGAGCATATGTTAAGGCACAACTCTATTTTTTTCCCCACTATTACAAATTTGTTAACAACTCTGTCTCTCTGCTGGTGAATCTGAATTCTCAACTTTTTGTATGAGTCTGTTTAGTTTGATGATTTGAATTTTTAATTTGAGTTAAGATATGATTTTATTTGAGAGTTTTTTACTATAGTAAAAAAAATTAAATTTGACTGTTTTTAAAATTTTTTTACTGTAACAAAACTCGAATCGATAAAATAAGCGGGGTTTAAATTTTACCAACACCAAGAATTTGCGTTACAAAGAAAAAAAAACACACCAAAATTGCTAATTTAGACAATAAACTATGGCTTTGTAGTACATATAACAAAGCTGCAAAGGACAAAAAGGCTGTCTTTTCTTTAGGTAGTAATTGTGATTATGCAAAGTTTTTTTTTTTTGGTCAATTTCTATCGTAAGATATATCCTTTTTAACTATTGAGTGAAATTATCATTTTAATAGTTGAATTAAGTTTTACGATATAATTTATTATTAGAATAGTGAAATTATCATTTTAATTAAGTTTTACGATATAATTTATGATTAGAATAGTTCAATGTGTGCACTGTAAATGTTTAGAGTGGATACTATCATTAAAAATAAAAACTCAATTCAATAATTAAAACAGCTGCTCATACTAATAATTAAAAAAGAAGGGGTTCTATTATAGAGTTCCCTTTTCTTGTTTTTGGAAAGGATTATGCAAAGTTGTTAGAAAATCAAAAGAAAGCCCTTAAAGGATCCCACTTTTGCAATCCGCACCAAAAAGCTGGTGACGCCACGTGGTGCACATGTATAGAAGAACATGACTCAAAATATTGGTTTTACAGATCATTAAAGCAAAGTCATCAAGAAAAGACTTGTCCAAATCTTTGGTTTCTTCAATTGGCTTAGTACGGTAGTGTTGTAAATTTTTAAAAAAATTATTTTATAATTGTGTTAAAAGAAAAAGTAATTGTTATAAAAAATAGTTGAGTATTTGATAAATTATAATTATATTAATTGTGTTAGTTTTAAAATTAATGTAATAGTGTTTGATAAATTGTAAGGTTGAATTGTTGTTGGTAGTTAAAATGATCAAAATATTTTAAAATTAATGTAATAGTATTTGATAAATTGTAAGGTTGAATTGTTGTTGATAGTTAAAATGATCAAAATATACATGGTATGAAATTTAAATATATATATATATATATAATTGTTAATGGTATTTAGAAATACCTGTTTAACTTAAAAAAAACATAATGTCATGATTCTGAGTTTTCTAACAATAAATTTATAATAATTAAATTTTTTTATTTTTTCATTCACAATATAATTACAACAAAAATTAGTGAGTAATCAACATTTACAATAAAAATGTATATTCCATGTTCAATCATCTAATGGTGTGGCTAAGTTCAATGTATCGTAGTAAAGTACCAAGGAAAAAAAAAGTAAAAAATAAGAGATTAGAGTTTTTGGTGGAGAGAATAAAGCAACATTATAGTCTCTGAGAGTAAATAATGACACAATTGGTCATTTTTTAAAGTTTTTAGGGGTATTTGTGGTATTATAAAATTATCATTAATGTTATCAAGTGATTGACCGGGATTCTAAAAGTAGAAGCATTAAAATTGTCGCTTCCGTTTCTAGCTACTGATTTAGCTAGAATTATTTTAGAATTGTTTTTTGCACTTTTTATCAAACGCTAAAAGTAACTGTGGATGGATGTAAAATCACTTTTAAACTTTAAAAATCACTATCAAACTGAGCCATAGATATTCTGCTTATGAGATTACACAATGCACAGTACTCGTGTAGGACCATTGTTCTTTTAAGGTTATATTATCTACTTGAAGGAAGCTTATTTTATTCTTATATATATATATGAATTATGTATGAGTAATCGCTTTTTATGTTTTAAAAACATGTTAAGCACATATATATATATATATATATTATAAATATATAGAAAAATCACTAATTTATCCCCTAAAAATGAGTAATTTATCGGTAAGCACGTGGACAGTGGTATACTAACCAACTATCTCTAAGAGCGCTCAAACAGATGACTTTTATGTCGTGGCTGAGTTAGGATTTTATTTTAGGAGGACATAAATTAAAACGTGAAAAATGTTAAAACTCTCAAAATATCAATCTCCTAATACTATTAATAAGTTAAAAGGATGTGTGACGCATGGGCATATTTAGTTTATCCCGTTCATTTTGCTGATTCGAGTTTGTAATTCGAGTTGAGATGTGATTTTATGTGAGAGCTTTTTACTGTAGCAAAAAAGTTAGATGTGACTGTTTCTGAGAATTTTTTACTGTAGTAAAACTCGAATTCTAAACTTGAATCAGTGAAGTGAACGAGGCCTCCCGTGTAAAGATAAAATTTTATGAAGGAGTTTATTTTATGTTTTAAATTTTATTTGTATATTTTTTATTTAAAATTATATGTGTATAGACACGAATAACATAGTTGAATAATAAAGATTTAAGTGGAAAACAAGATAGAAAATTATTTAAAAAGTATAAACGAGGGACTAGTAGTTAAGAGTGCCACAATAAAAAGAATGTTAAGTAAGGATACATTTGAAAAAAAAAAAATTATTTCAATAAGTACAAACAAGAGAAAAAGTATTTATGAGAAAATAATTATTGAGAGGGTTGTATGAAAAAAATCTTAAATAGGAATACATTTGAGAACAATTATGTTAATGAGTCATTTATAAAAAATTTTCTTGTTTGATATCACTTTTGATATGAATCATATGATAAACACTACATAAAATTAGATACAGTGGAAATATATTTGAAATTTGGTTAATTAAAAGGGTGCAAATATGAAAAAAATAAAAACTATAAACACTCGTGTTTGGTGGATGATTCTGGATCTTGATTCAAAATCAGTGTTTATTTAAAGTAATTCTGAATCATGATTCAGAATTAGTGTTTAGTTTGGATGATTTTGAATCATGATTCAGAATCTGATGTGATGTTTTAAACTAGCTCAAATCATAATTCTAAAACTAACCCCACTCTTGATTCAAGGTGATTCAAAGCCCTAATTCTGAATCATGGTTTCAAAATCATGATTCGAACCCAAAATCATAAATCATGATCTGGTTCTAGAATTATATTAGAATCACTCTGATTTAAATACTTGTACCAAATGAAACTGCCCCTCTCATCCCCCACCTCCCTCCACCTCTGCTTTTGTGTGATGTTGTTTGAAAAAAAAAAGTCAAAACACATTGGGTTAGTTTTAGAGAGTTTGTACTTTTATTTTTAAGTAGTAGAAAAACAAAAACATAAGGCAAGACTTTTTAATTAGTGTTTTGATTATGCATGTAAAAAAACTTTTTTATTTCAGAAGAATTTTTGAACATATTTGGTAAATAAGTCAAAAGCTCTTATTGTTACAAAAAGTAATATAAAATAAGGATATTAATGGAATTTTTAATTTTTCGTTCACAAATAAAAGCTTAAAAATGTAAATAAAAAACTTTTTCATAAGTTTTTTTTTTGTTTTTTAATAAGCACTTAAAACGTGACTTGTCACAAATAGCTTATAAAAGTCAAAAGCACAATAATATTGTGTATTCAAACAAATTTTTTTAAGCCAATCTAAATATTATTTATTTCTCTTGCTCTTTTTCCGTTTTTTAACATAGGGATGAAACGTAGAAGCCCATATACCTATTTCTAATGGAGAGAGGACCCATTTCTCACTTTTACCAAATCTTCTCCCCCATCATGGAACGTTAATTTGAAAAACTTGTATTTCTCTAGTTGATTAATAGGATTATCATTTATTATTTTAGTAAATCATAATATTAAATTTTAGTGATTGAGAAGTATTCTTAATAACACATGAGACTTTAAGAGTCTATTTAGTTCACTCATTTAAGTTAATAATTTTGATTTATTGGTGCAAACTTTGTAAGATAAGAAATTTTTAAATTTAAATTTTTTTTGTGAGATAAAAAACACTGAGCAAAATCAAAATAATAGTTCATGTATAGAAACCAAACGTGACCTAAAAGAAATTCTTACAAAATGGCACATAAAATGTTACAAAACGACCCTTTAGACTTCCGATGTTACATAATGACCTTTCGGACCTCTACAATTGAATATTAAATCCAAGGATTGAAAAATAGAGATATTTCTACCCAAATTTACATTATAACATTTACGTTTTGGGCATTATTGATATGAAAGAGAGGTGCACAAAATATTAGACAAATTTCCATAGAAATTTCAGTAAATACCAATATATGATGGAAACATTAATTTAAGTGAAAAGCATAGTTTAATATGACAAAATCTTGGGGAAATCTTGGTATAATTTTGTTGAAATTACACTACACTGAAATTTGTTCTTTTGTCCAAAAAATTCAAAAAAAGACAACTCGAGTTTTAACTTTATTCAAGTTCATGTTCTTTTAAGTTTCAACTTTATTCAATTTTACTCAACTTTATTCAAGTTATAACTTCAACTCAAGTTATAACTCAAATTCAACTAAAAAATTACACTTAAGTTACACTCTAAAAGAACAACCCTTTAATTTTTAGTTTTCGAATGTGGTCAAATTCATTATTAAATAAAGAAGCGTTCCCAATACAAATTAAACGTCCTCCAAATTTATTTTGGTATTAATATTTTCTCATACTGCATGATACTATGGATATAAGCTACTTGTATTAGATTGAATTCTAACATTAAATATTTTTCGATTGTTCGACTCAATTTTTAAACATATGCTTATCATGTATCCAATTTATGTATTGTTACTTTTTGTAGAGTTAGTTTCAATTAAAAATTCAAGATTTTTATAGAAAATTCTATTAAGATTTTTTGAAATTTAGATACTGATATTTTCATCTTTAATTAAATCTATTTTCTTTTTTTCCATTAAGCTTTGAAATAGAAATTGTGATTTATGATGACGTGGAGAAGCCATGTCCATTTCTGCAGCTCAAGATGCCAAATTCAGTACACAAGCTTCACCGCAACTCAACAATTACGACCCCAACAAAACTAATATCAAACAACACTACCGTGGGCCTGGCCCATACAGACCCAAGGGAGAACATATCATTCAATGATGGGCCTGCTAATCATGCTATCATGCTGAGATAGTTAGGGCCCATACCACTTTCTTAAGAGCACTATCGTGCTTTACCAGTTCTTTTTCAATCCTTCGGTGCAGACCACTTCTATTAGGTATTAAGTCCACACCCGGTAATCGGTGATTAACTCCGGTAAATCAAGTCTTTTAACGCTCATTAAATAACCTATAACAACATAATATTGTTAGTCCTAAAGGCACCTTCAAACTCCTTGAATAATTCTCGCGAAACTTGGATTGAGCTCTAGCTTAGCTCACAGGTGTGCCAGCTCATGGATCTGGTCGGCCCATGGACTGATAAGTTCATAACTTAGTGGACGTTTGGTTAAGAAATTCAGAACCATGATTCATGATTCTGATTTTTGAAATTCAAAATTTTTGTGAGAGAAAAACACTGTAGAGAATCAAGAACCATGATTCAGAATCAGAGACGAATCCCTCAACCAAACGAAGCTAGTTCGGGTCTCGCAAGCACGTGAAACCTTTTCTCACTCACATCCCTATTCTTTTGCCTTCCTTTCCAGGTCCGCATTTCTGGTTTGAATCCCATGTCCGTTGAGGAGAAACTCGCTAGCCTAACCACCTCATGTTATATGAATTGCTCGAGACTTCAATTGCCACGTCTTTTCAAGCACGAAAAGTAGAATCCGTGCAATTGGGACGAGGGAACGTAGGTTGGAATGTTATACCCACGTGTGAGCGGTTCCGAGGAAGGGTCTATAAATACAAGGGAAGGGAGAAGAAAGGGGGCGGAGAATTCTATCTTTGAGCACTTACTCGATCCAATTGTATTGAAAAAGTTAGTGTGGATTTGAGTGTGTACTAAAAGATCATCAATAAATCGACATTCAGTATTCTTAATTTTTCTTGTTCGCAATTTACATTCCAAATTGTGCTGTTATTATTGTTTTGTCCTTTTTTCAACGAGGTTTCGCACTTAGAATTTAGTTTCTTGGTTGTTGGCGCAATTTCACCGCCAACACCAGTCATATGAACTTATAGTGTTGGGAAAACTAGTACTAACAATTGCGGAATAAAACTTTCCCTCTTTGTGTGCTAAAATAGGATCTTAAGCAAAATACCAACAAAACCAATCAACCAAAGCAACAACTAATCAAATCAACCAAGCATAAATAAGAGATAAATTTTCAGCGTGGAAAAGCCCTCAAATCGAAATTAAAAACCACGGGACCTGTAGGCTACTTAAAAAACTTCCACTATATCAACAATGGGACTACAAAGTTTCTCTCTGGATACAAACTAGAGGCTCATAACAATGATATAATCAAGAAACACTATTCTTTGCTTACCAACAACATAGATATCATCATCAAAGATGGATAACAACAATAGCACCACAAAAAGGTTTAGGTCTCACCAAAATAGGAGTGCTCAAGAGAGTACTCTAGAGAGGCTAAATGAGAAATCAAGTCTGATAGATGAGAAGAGCTCACTGCAAGGATTCTCCACGTCAAATTTGAGCTGAAACCGACCAGGTTTTGCCATCCGAACGTCTTGCACAAGCACCAAAACCCTACCCTCTTTTCTCTCTCTCTCTTCTTTTCTTCTTTCTTGGCTGCTAATTACAATCCATGACCAGCCACCCTTGGCTCTTCTTTTTGTTTGCCAAGCAAGCTTCTTTTTTTGTTAAAAAAATGTTAATGGGCTTTGGCCCATTTATATGTTCCAGCCCACTAATGAGGTGGAACCCAATAAACTCTCCATCGACATTATTAAGTGGGTCAACTAAGCTCGCTCTTTGCCTACAAGCTTTAAGTTTCACCTTAAGCAAAGTCTTTGTCAACATATCCAAATGTTAATGGGCTTTGGCCCATTTATATGTTCCAGCCCACTAATGAGGCGGAACCCAATAAACTCTCCCTCGACATTATTAAGTGGGTCAACTAAGCTCGCTCTTTGCCTACAAGCTTCAAGTTTCACCTTAAGCAAAGTCTTTGTCAACATATCTGATCCATTTTCACTAGTGTGGATTTTCTCTAAGTGCAATTGCTTTGCTTCAAGCACATCACAAATCCAGTGACATTTGACATCAATATGCTTGGATCTCGAATAGAATGTTGAATTCTTAGAGAGGTGGATGGCACTATGACTGTCGCTGTAGACAATGCACTTCTCTTGTTGCTTATCCAGTTCTTCAAGAAACCTCTTCATCCACAAAGTTTCCTTGCAACCTTCAGTAATTGTGACATACTCAGTTTCTGTGGTGGATAAAGCGACACATTTTTACAGATTAGACTACCAAAAGACTACTCCCCGTGCAAAAGTCACCAGGACCCCTGAAATTGACTTCCTGGAATCAAAATCACCTGCCATGTCTAAATCTGTGTACCTATCTAGAATGGGCTCACCATTGCCTAAGCATAAACACACCCTGGAAGTACCTTTCAGATATCTTAATATCTATTTTTCTAGCTGCCCAGTGTTCTTTTCCAGGATTAGAGATAAATCGGCTAACAACTCCAACTGTATAAGCAATATGTGGCCTTGTACAGAACATAGCATACATCAAACTACCAATTGCAGATGCATTGCTCATTTCTTCTTTTTCTCTCTCACTTGTAAGACATTGCTTAACTGTAAGCTTGAAGTGACCGACAAATGGAGAACAAATAGCCTTGGCTTTACTCAATTTGATCATTTCAAGAACCTTCTCAATGTAGCTTTCTTGAGATAACCATAGCTTCCCATTCTTCCTATCACGGAAAATCTTCATACCAAGTATCTGTTTTGCCGATCCCAAGTCTTTCATAGCAAAAGACTTGCTCAACTCTCTCTTTAGCTTTTCAATCTTACTAGCATCATGGCCAACAATCAACATGTCATCAACGAATAGCAAAAGGATGATAAAATCATCACTGGAGTGTTTCTTTGTAAGCACACAATGGTCAGATGAAGTTTTAGTGTACCTATGAATCATCATAAAAGAGTCAAACTTTTTGTACCACTGTCTTGGTGCTTGTTTGAGCCCATACAAGCTCTTCCTCAACTTGCACACATGATGTTCTTTTCCCTTGACTTTGAATCCTTTGGCAGGTCCATATAAATCTCCTCTTTTAAGTCACCGTGAAGGAACATGGTTTTCAGATCAAGTTGCTCTACCTCTAAATTTAAGCGGGCAGCTAGACCAAGAATAACTTTGATGGATGACATCTTCATAACAGGAGAAAATATTTTTTCAAAGTCAACACCTTTCTTCTGACCGAAACTCTTCACAACTAACCTTGCCTTGTAACTTAGTTGTGAGCTATTATTTTCAGTTTTCAACCTGTAAACCCACTTATTTTTTAGTGCTTTCTTGCGTTTAGGTAATTTCACCAAGTCATAAGTGTGGTTATCACACAAGGATCTCATTTCTTCTTGTATGACTTTAAACCACTCTTACTTTTTCTCATGTGAAATGACTTCTTGGTAAATTTCTGGCTCTCCCACATCAGAAAGCATCATATACTCATTAGTAGTGTATCGAGTAAGAGGATGGCGCTCTCTTGTAGATCTTCTCAACTAAGGATCAACTTGTGGTGGTGGCAGTCCTTGTTCAACTTGTTCAGCTAGCTCTACATCATCAACTGGAAGGGCTTCATCATTAACAGTATCACCACCATCTTCTTGGACATTTCCCACTTGATTAGTATTCTCTACAGGTGGAGAAATTAGATCCAAACTGATAAGAATTTCAGTAGAGGAACTAGACTTTTCAACTTTTTCACCATCATCAACAAGTTAGTCTTCAAGGAATACAACATCTCTGCTTCTGTCAATCTCTTTGTTGTTCATCGGATCCCATAATCTATAACCAAACTCCTTGTGACCATATCCCAAGAAAATACACATTTTTTCATTGTCATCAAGCTTGGACCTCTCATCTTTAGGAATATGAATGAACACCTTGCAGCCAAAAACTCTCAAGTAATCATAAAAGACATCTTTCACAGTCCAAATTCTATTCGGTACATCACTATCCAAGGCAGCTACTGGAGAAAGATTTATCAAATCGATTGTAGTTCTCATAGACTCCCCCCAAAAAGACTTAGGAAGTTCTGCGTCAGAAAGCATACACTTGATTCTTTCTTCAATTTTTCTGTTCATTCTTTCTGCTACACTATTAAGCTGAGGTGTCTTAGCTGGAGTTTTCCACAGAACTTGCAGTAGTTCTCAGACGGTCTCCTGTACTCACCACCATTATCAGCTCGAACTAATTTCAACTGTTTTCCCGTTTCTCTTTCAATCATGACATGAAATTCTTTAAAGACATTAAACACTTGATCTTTAGTTTTTAAAGCAGCAGCCCAAACTTTTCTAGCATGGTCATCGATGAAAGTCATAAAGTAGAGTGCACCTCTAAGAGTTTTTGCTTGCATAGAATAGACATTAGTACGAATCAAATTAAGAATATTTAATCTTCTAGATGGAGGGTGTGAATGAAATGCAACTCTATGTGTTTTTCCAGCTAAACAATCAACACAAATTTTAAGAGGCATACACTACAATAATAAAGGCCATTTGTGATGACATTATTTGTGACGACATATGTCGTCGCAAATAATGTAATATTTACGACAACATGTCGCAATTAATCCCCGTTAAATAAATTAAGCATGTCGTCGCTAATAAGTTCAATGTCGTTGAAAATAGTTTAGGTGCGCAATTTCCAATGGCGCGGATTTTTGCCGCCAAAGGGAATCCATTTTTTACGACGACTTGTCATCGCAAATGTCTTATTAATTGTGACAACATGTGTCGTCGCAAATAATATCACTATATTTGCGACGATGTTTTCTCTTTGTCGTCGCAAATAAGCTTTACACATTTCACCAATAACAAACGCGGGAAAATGATTATTTAAGATGACATTATGTCGTTGCAAATAATTTCTAGATGTGGGGTATTTGCGACGATATTTTAAATTTATTTGGGACGATAATGTCGTCGCAAATAAGTCTGATCTATTATACCCTAACTTCTTCTTCTTCATTTTCCCCCGATTTTAGTCTCTCTCTCTCTCCTTCTAACTCTCTCCTCTTCT
>NW_010358079.1:114018-114366 GCF_000414095.1 Morus notabilis | reverse complement strand
TTTATTTGTTGCATGCTCTGTTGCAACGTTCTAAAACTTAAATACTCAAAATGAGGGTTGTTAGCTACAACCTCGGTTTCTTTAACATACATATGTACCTATACTTTTTAAACATACATGCTTGAAACCTTTAAATCATATATACATATACATGATTTTTCTTAAACTTACTGCGGAAAATAACTGCGTGAGCGGTATCCATTCCCATCTCCACCATTCATCCGCCGCTTACCATTGCCTTTCAAGAATTTGCTGATAGGTTTCTTACCTACAACATGAACATATCTGATTGAGCTTTCGCTCAGCAAGTAGGAACTATATCTCTCAAAATAACTGTAAGTTCAAGTG
>NW_010358079.1:113735-113995 GCF_000414095.1 Morus notabilis | reverse complement strand
TTATCATAGTCTTATTATCTTATCTTATCTTTCTTATCTTTTCTTTCTTATGGGCCCGAGTGCTCATGTACCACTTGCGCACAATCATCGGGATGTGAGGGTTTGCAAGGTCCCCCGCGACACCGTGATTATAACTTGAATGCCTCCCTTAAGTCAGAGGACATTCCCTTTTTTTTTCTTTTCTCCCTTGTGGAGCTTGAATTACCTCCCTTAGGTCGGAGGCTGGTACGGCACTCAACTGAGATTATTCTTATAAGTTC
>NW_010358079.1:111223-113701 GCF_000414095.1 Morus notabilis | reverse complement strand
CATGACATAGCATCGCATACAATACTTAAAGCATAAACATGCATATATAACATGTGTAACTTTTTCTTTAAAATCTATTCATACTGTAGGCGAGATTCCTACTTACCTGATTTACAGAGCTGGAATCCACTTTTCGCCAAACAGTCTATTCTCTTACTTGCTTATTTCTGAAAATGAACACCCATTGAGAGTGTGAGATTAATTGTCGTTTGCTATTCTATTTTAGCAACTTATGAAGGAATCTAACCATTTTCTTAAGGCCAGTATTCCTTTCCTTTTCTGAAGGATAATTTACTATAAGGATCGATTAGTTAAATCCTCAAAATCTTATTTTTCTTAATTGCCCTTAGCATACTTTTGTCTAGATTGAAAATCATTTACCCAATCTAGTAACTTATTCTGCATATTTTTCCTTCATTGGACTCATTTTTGCAGCATGACATAGCATCGCATACAATACTTAAAGCATAAACATGCATATATAACATGTGTAACTTTTTCTTTAAAATCTATTCATACTGTAGGCGAGATTCCTACTTACTTGATTTACCAGAGCTGGAATCCACTTTCGCCAAACAGTCTATTCTCTTACTTGCTTATTTCTGAAAATGAACACCCATTGAGAGTATGAGATTAATTGTCGTTTGCTATTCTATTTTAGCAACTTATGAAGGAATCTAACCCTTTTCTTAAGGCAAGTATTCCTTTCCTTTTCTGAAGGATAATTTACTATAAGGATCGATTAGTTAAATCCTCAAAATCTTATTTTTCTTAATTGCCCTTAACATACTTTTGTCTAGATTGAAAATCATTTACCCAATCTAGTAACTTATTCTGCATGTTTTTCCTCATTGGACTTATTATGATATTGTCATCTCGTTGAGATCTAAAATTGTCATTTTTAGTGAAAGTTGAAATTCAGCCTCTAAAGGCTTCGTTTGGCTGAAAATAGTGGCTACTGTTTTTCTTGAAACTGTTTTAATCAAAAACTGTGCCATTTCGGAAATATGCATTTTACTATATCTTCGGGTCGGATTTTGAAAATCTGTTCTTAACAAAAGTTCTTCATATGATCAAAATCTAAAATTGTTGTTTTTATGAAAAATCGAGATTCAGCTTCTAAAAGTCTCGTTTTGGCTGAAGCAGTTTTGTTCCCGAAACTGTTTTGGACTGCCTGTGCTGTTTTCGAAAAATGGCTTAAAACTTGCATTTAGAGTTAAAATTAGGTTTTGTTATAGTAACCAAAAATATTCAAAACATCCAGGGCTATAAGTTCAAGTTTTAAAACATTGAAAATTACTGAAATTCTATCTCGGGTTCTTTTATAACTTTTTGTTGAAACCGACACTGTTTTAGTTTTGTCTCGTTAAAAACTGTGCAGTTTCTGAAATCTGCGTTTTACTATATCTTCGAGTCAGATTTCAAAATTTTGTTCTTCATGAAAATTTTTCATCTCGTTGAGATCTAAAATTGTCATTTTTAGTGAAAGTTGAAATTCAGCATCTAAAGGCTTCGTTTGGCTGAAAATAGTGGCTACTATTTTTCTTGAAACTGTTTTAATCAAAAACTGTGCCATTTCGGAAATATGCATTTTACTATATCTTGGGGTCGGATTTTGAAAATCTGTTCTTAACAAAAGTTCTTCATCTGATCAAAATCTAAAATTGTTGTTTTTATGAAAAACCGAGATTCAGCTTCTAAAAGTCTCGTTTTGGCTGAAGCAGTTTTGTTCCCGAAACTGTTTTGGAGTGTCTGTGCTGTTTTCGAAAAATGGCTTAAAACTTGCATTTAGAGTTAAAATTAGGTTTTGTTATAGTAACCAAAAATATTCAAAACATCCAGGGCTATAAGTTCAAGTTTTAAAACATTGAAAAATCTCGCTTTATGGTCCTCATTTTCGCGGTCAAAGTCACCGGAAAATTTTTCCTCTAATCCGAAAATAAGCAACTTAGATCAAGCATAAACATACCACATCAAACTAACCTCAAAACTCACAAAACCAACATAAAACTCACACACCCTTATTACAATCTTATCTCTTCAAGAACCACAAATTTACATCCATAAATCCAAGCTTAAAGTTGGCTAGAAATTAATGGAGGGGAGTTTAAGAACTTACCCTTGAAGAATTCTCTCTTTCTCTTGAAAAACCCTTGAACTCCTCTAGGATTGTTAATGGCTTGAAACTATAAGAGTATAAGGAAATTTGAGAAGAATATTTCTCTATTTCAAACTTTTCCAAAACATAAAAAAAAGAGGATTTAAAGTTTATACCCTTGGAGAAATGCTTGTCTAGACTCCTTCTAGATTCTTTGATCTCCTTCTTCTTCTTCTATGGTTTGCTAGTGGCTCAAGATTGGGAGAGTGGGAGAAAATATTTGATAGGAAATGGAGAGTGTGTGGCCGGATTTTTGAGTGGGAAAAAGCTAGGAGAAAAAAAAAATGAAGCTTATCCTATGTTGGTTCCTTTTATAGGCA
>NW_010358079.1:109798-110297 GCF_000414095.1 Morus notabilis | reverse complement strand
AAGGAGGTAGATGAAAAGTATCCTGAGTTTTCACGTGAGCTGAGAAATGTTTGCTTAGGGTTGGCCGCTGATGGTTTCAATCCTTTCGGGAACATGAGCCTCTCATACAGTATGTGGCTCGTGGTTTTAACGACCTACAATTTACCTCCGTGGTTATGCACTAAGGATCCTTATAAGATGTTGCACCCGGAAAGGATATTGATGTCTTTTTAAGGCCCCTTGTGGATGAGCTAAAAGATTTGTGGAACTAAGGAGTAATCGTTCGTGACGCAGTTTTGAATACATCTTTTCAGATGTGGGCTATGTTGCTCATGACAGTTAATGATTTTCCTACTCGTAGTAGTTTATCTGGATGGAATGGTTAGGCTATTTAGCATGCCCAACTTGCAATGATGCAACCCCTTCAAAGAGGATAACAAGTAAGACTTATTTTGTTGGCCATCGGCAATGGCTTCTTATTAAACATGGGATGAGAAAAAATAAAAAGTTTGATGGTAAG
>NW_010358079.1:105569-109686 GCF_000414095.1 Morus notabilis | reverse complement strand
TATGGTGGTAAGAAGCGGAAAAGACATGCAAGCGAGCTTAATTGGACAAAAAAGAGTATCTTTTGGGAGTTGCCTTATTGGAAGTCATTGTCGTTACGTCACAACTTAGATGTCATGCATATTGAGAAGAATGTATATGACAGCTTATTGGGCACAATTCTAGACATTGACAGAAAAAGTAAGGATGCGGACAAGGCTAGAATCGATCTGCAACATATGGGGATACGCAAGGACTTACATTTGTACAAAGACGGTGATCGTTGGATGAAACCACATGCGTCTTATACACTATTCCCAGACGACGGTAAACAGTTTTGTGATTTTTTAAAATCAGTAAGGTTTCTTGATAGATTTGCTTCAAATTTAAAGAAAAACGTGATCGAAGGGAAGAATAAAATTACGGGACTAAAATCACATGACTGTCACATCATAATGCAATGATTATTGCCAACAGGGATACGACCATTCATGAAGAAAGAGACTGTTGATGCAGTAATAGAATTAAGTAATTTTTTCGAGTTAATATGCTCAAGGACATTGCGAAAAAGTGATTTAGAGAAAGCTCAACAAGATATTGTGCTTATTTTATGCAAGTTAGAAATAATTTTTCCTCTTGCCATTTTTGACATAATGGTACATTTAGTTATACACTTACCTGAAGAAGCCATTCGAGGAGGACCAGTTCACTTAAGATGGATGCATCCGTTTGAACGTTTTCTTGGATCGTTAAAGAAATATATCAAGAATCGTACATGTCCTGATGGTTCGATTGTTGAGGCATACATTGTGAACGAAGCTCTAACTTTTTGTTCATTGTATTTAACTGGAGTTGAAACACGGTTTAACCGACTGGCCATAAATTGGGTAGACGATGAAGATCGTATTGTTAAAAAGATTTTTGTATTTGAAACTCGCTGTTGGCCAATTGGGAAGATGACCCCCATCACTTTGGATACTCATTTGCGAGAGAAAGCCGAGTGGTATGTACTACAAAACTATCCAGAAATTCAGTAGTTCATTGAGTAAGTACGACTTTCAGTTTTGTTACTTAATTGTTCATTGATTATGTCGCATACAATCGTGTCCCTTACTTTCATTCTCTGTTAAACAGTGACCATAAGAGAGAGATTGATGACGGCGGTCGAACCATACCATTGAATGAAATTCAATCGAAAGAGTTTCCAAAATGGTTTAAGAATAAGGTACATTTATAATTAATTTGCATTAACATTGTTAAGTTATTAAAAAATTTCGTTTTAAACAGAATTCATGTCTCCTTATAGATTTTCAATATTCGACAACAGCATGACCAAGAAGCGAATGATCAAGTACTTTCGCTTTCAAGTGGTTCAAGATTCTCATGTCGAAGTTATCCTGGTTATGTGGTGAACGGTGTCAAGTTTTTGATACGCAATCGGGATATGAATCAAAGTACTCAAAATAGTGGTGTTTGTGTTCGCGGACCTGATAACCTAATGTATTATGGAGTTTTGGAGGATATTTATGAACTGTCTTACTTGAACGACAATTCTGTTGTGCTTTTTAATGTTTGTGGTTTGACACTCGTCCGGGGAAGAAAAGGATTCAACAATACAAAAATAGAATAAGTGTTTTTGTTAACGACACGTGGTACGAAAACAAACCTTTCATACTTGCTTCTCAAGTAGAGCAAGTTTTTTACGTAGACGATTTATTTAACGGTCAAAACTAGAAGGTTGTAGAACACTTTAGACATCGACATATTTGGGACATTCCAGAAACTGACATTGATGACGTAATGATAGTCTAGGATACAGAGTCTACAAATATTGAGTTAGTAGTTGAACTACCAGAGATTGACTCATTTGTATTGAATCAACATGATGTATCGTCTAATGTTGTCACCTCCGATGTTGATGCAATTATGAAAGATAAGTCTCCCGTAGTTGTTGATTTTATTAATGACGAGGACGATGAAACTTTAGAGAAGTACGTTGAGGAGGAAGTCATCGAATTTGAAGACGATGATGACATAAATGATGATGGGGACAATCAACAATGTAGCAGCGACGATGCGTAAAATTTAAGAGTAGTAATCTTTGTCCTTTTTCTCAGCTTTCGTTTTAATATTATGATCTTCTGTGAATTTATAAATATTGTTATTAATATGAATTTGTTCACATGCATTGATGGCTGGTCTGGTAGCGACTTGCGCATACTTTTCAGGGGGAGCGCAGCCTCCTCTCGGTCCTCACAGAGTCCCTGCATTCTATGAGTCTGGTATGTTATTCTGACTTTTTTCCTGTTCTATCATATAGTTAATAAATGTAGTAGTACATGTTAATTTGAAATGCTTAAATATGCTTACAGCACCTGAACCTCGACAACGTAGAGGTCGAGGTGGGGTGAAAGGTTATGAAATTGCCCAAAAGGTCCTTCAAGATGGAAAAATCACAGTAGAATTTGATGAGGCGAGAGGTACTTGGAAGGTGCTTGGTAAAAATGGTGCTTGGTTTGATAGTGCCATTGGTATTCATACCGGGGACATATGCGAGCCCTTCCACGATGCTTGGAAGGATATTAGCGACATGGACAATAGGACAATTCAGAATCGGATGCTGGTATTTTTTTTATGCAATAATTTGTATAGTTTATACTAAAGTTAACAATGCGTTTTAACGATGTGAAACTGTTTTGCAAGGACTGGTTTAACATAGATTATAACTATAAGAACGGTATTCTGAGGTCCGTTGTTGATAGGGAGGCAGCAAAGTGTTACAAGGACTGAAAAAGTTTCCTGCACCGCCACTTCAAACGCTATGGTAGAGAAAGTCTCCCGAGTAACATGAGAAATCAACTTCATTGGGATCGTTGTTGTGATAGGTTCTCCAGCGACAAATTTTGAGTAATTATAGATTTGTTAGAAGTTGATGATTTTTTATACATAATTTTAAGTAACTATTACTTATTATAGTTAATTATAAATAGAAAATATCAGAGATAAATAAAACTAATCGTAGCAACCAAAAGTATCCAAGCTTACATGGTCGGGTATCGTACTTTCAGCATCGCAATAAGAAGGTTAGTACTTATTTTTTGACTTCATTATCATATTTATATGTTTGTGATGATTGTTCTGGGTGGCACACTGCAGCTATGGTGTGCCGAAATCTTTTAAATTTGTTTTTTTTACAGGTTTTGATTTTTGGATCATATTAAAAATAAGTCGTTATGCTGCCGAAATTTAGTTAGAATTTAAGAATTTTAACAAATGTAATTTATTTGACAGTTCAGTACGGAGACCCAAGAGCCGATGTCTGCCATAGACAATTGGGCGGACATGCATCGTTGCGGGGCCTCTTGGGTTAATCTCCAAGCGGAACAGACTTTTATAAGTATTTTTACTTTTCATATTAAATTTTTTTATACTGAAATAGTGGTTTTATAAGACGTAAAAATAATTATAATGTCTTATATTATGTAGAACACCCTGGAGGAGGAGAGACAAACGCAGAGAACACAGTCTACTTCAAGCTCGACTAGACCTGCCTTTGACGAGCATGGGGTTTTGGAGCAAGTTCTTGGCATGCGTAGAGGACATAAGATAGGAGTGGGTCCGACACTCTTCCAAAAGCATTACTCCGGGGCTTCTCCTTCATCTGCTAGTTCATACTCGGACGCAACATCATCGGCTCAACCTGACCCACGTGTGAGTCGTTATTTAAAGAAATCGTACCGGGAATAAGTTAAGATTTATGACAATCAAGTGAAGGTGTTAGAGTTGGTGGCTAAATTGCAGCCCAACATCCAATTACCTACGATTGATCGTCCAGAACCAGTTGACCTAGACGCTCCTCTTCAGATGATGGCAGTCCTGATGATGAGTCAGCTATTGGCGATGCTGCAAACTTAGACGATTAGTTCCGTTATATGTACTATTTTATTTTTCACTTTATTTAGACTTTTATATTTTTTTAAACACTGTATATACACTTCATGTAGTATTCATAATATATTTTATAAATTTATTTTGATTTACTATTTTTAATATTAATTTATATTTCACTTTTAATGTATCAATATGTAACATAATAATATTTAATTAAAATTATTAAAAATTAATTAATTGCCATTTTTT
>NW_010358079.1:92433-105064 GCF_000414095.1 Morus notabilis | reverse complement strand
GAAGTGAAGAAATCACCATGAGGAGTAACATGAAACGAGGCGCCAGATTAATCACCCAATCAGTTTCTTAGCACACAAGACTAACATAACTGTCATCACAAATGATGGTAACATCACATTCGGCGGCTACTGTATTAGTTCCATTCTCATCTTTATTTCCTTCACCCTGTTCTCTTTTCCAAACTCTACATTCTTTCTTCACTTGACCAATTTTGTTGTAGGGATAACACTTAATATTTTTCATATTTTTAGATTTCCCTTTAGACATATCTTTTTTATCATGACCCTGAGGATGTCTAGTTTTACTTCTTCCATGCCTTTCATGCTTTTCAGAAACCAGTATCTCAAAAGAATATTTACCCCTTTCTTTTCTTATGGCTTCTTCACTCAACAAATTTTCTTTAACCATCTCCATGGTTAGCTTTCCTCTAGGCGCTGAAGTGTTTAGTGATACCATTAAGGTTTCTCAGCTATTAGGCAAGGAGCTGAGAAATAACAATGCCAGCAACTCATCTTTAAGAGGCATTTTCATCGCAGCCAATTGGTTCACCAAGCGTTAAAAATCACTAGTATGCTCAGTCATACTTTTTTCATTTTTGTACTTTAAATTCACAAGCTAGTTTTGTTCCCAAAATTAAGTCATGTAGATGAGAAGAACTCGCCACAAGAATTCTCTACGTCAAATTTGAGCTGAAACTGACAACATTTTACCACCCAATTGTCTTACATAATTACCAAAATCCCACCATTTTTCTCTCTCTCTCTTCTTTTCTTCTTTCTTGGCAGCTAATTACACTCCACAACCAGCCACCCTCGGCTTTTCTTTTTGGCTGCACGTGACTAAAGCTTGCCAAGCAAGCTGCATTTTTTATTTATTTACAAAAACGTCTATTTGGAACGCTCCGAATCTAAAAATGGCTACCTATTTATTTTTTATAAAACTATCCAGTAACATATATACTAAAACGTTTATATCCTTATAAAATGAAAAAAATGGAAAAAAATAATAAAATATCAAAATAGAAAAGATCTCAAAACAAAATCATAATTTGATTTTGAATACAAAAGTCAAATGAAACCTAAATATTACATTTAATGAAAGCTGCCTATTTAAATAATGAGAAATTTTCTTTAAAAAAAATAATAAATACAAGCATCACATAATTGTTCTAAAAAAATTTGAAAAAAAAAGCGTTCCATCACAACACCTTTTTGTTTGAAGAACCTGAAATTACTAAAAATGGGGACTATATAAATACAAAAAAAACCCGATAATTCATAAATAAATATGCATTTTCATTAACATAATGATAATATTATTATGAAATAAGTTTTAAAATATAAGAAACACGAAATTGTATTTAAGAATAAACCTTTTCATTATTTTAACAAAGATATCAATTATGAAACGTACTAAATATAAATATTTGTAAGAAATCTAAAACGACTATAATACATGAGGTATGAACTCATAAATAAAGATGCTTCGTTACTATAATGATGATATCATTACAAACAATAATGAATATAACAGTTGACAACAAAATGACAATCATCTCTAGTGAGTTTTAAAAATATGGAAGATCAAAAACATAGTAAATTAAACTTCATTATCAAAATGAATATCGTAAGTAAATACAGAAGAGACAAGATAATATACAAATGAATATGCATTTTCATTAACATAATAATGATATCATGAATAAAACTAGTAATACATAAGAAGCACGGAAATGTATTCAACAATAAGCATTTTCATTATTTAAACGGAGATATCATTATGAAATAAGAAAATATGCATGACCAAATTACAATAATGAAAGCCTCATTTACTTCGTAGATTTGAGTTTTCAATTCGAGCTGAGAAATGACGTTTTCTAAGAGCTTTTCACTGTAGCAGAAAAAGTTAGATGTGACATTTTCTGAGAGCTTTTTACTATAGAAACTTAAAACTGAAAAATCGAATCGGTGAAATGAACGAGAATGTACGTGTAATTGTTTGTTTTATAATAATGACATGTTTAATATTTCCATTCTTATGTTCACTATGAAAATGAAATTATCATGAACATGACATTAACATTATCAAACTGAACTTACCGGCATAAACTCAATAAACTCAAAGGGGGGCATCCTCTTGTTCCGAGACCAAACGGAATGAATTGCAAGTCTTTCCCTTAATTTGTGTTATGTTCGCTCCGCTCTGTGCCATCCTTCACCCATCATTCTCCTCTCTCACCCGTCCTTCACCCGTGAATTCAGGCAAGATCCGGTCTTCTCAGAGCGTGCTTCGTAAGGTTCTCTTATTTAAAAAACCAAATCAAGAATAAATCATTCGATTGATAACAAAATTTTGAATGAAAATGAAAAGGGAAAGTCAAATCCTTAATAATAATCTAGTAAAAAAATCCTAATGTTATTTGGAAAATAAACCCATGAAATGAAAAACATACCATACAAGGAACGTGCTTAAAATAAAACATAAGAACTTTGTTTGGAATTGATCCCGTTTTTATTTTTTACATTTTTTGAAAAAAAAAAATGAAAAAATTAATGAAAATGATTTTTTGGTATAGTGTAAAATGAGAGAGAAATGAAAAATGACTTTTAGTCTTTTTTCATTTTTATTTTCGTTTTCTCCTTTCTCGAGCAGAGAGAGAGACATTAATGAATTTTTTTTATACTGATAATAATCTCTTGATAAAATTACTAAACGTATTTTTAAAAATAATTTAGGTGTAAGATTAAAAATATTTTCATTTTTATTTTCATATAAAAAAATAAAATTATTTTAAAAAGAATTTTAAAGGCGTCCAAACACAATGCGGTATAATATATTCCTTAAAAGTAGTATTTTAGACGTTTTACGTAATTACTTTTTTGTTTTGTTTTAAAGTTTAATGGGCTTTGGCCCATTTATATGTTCCGGCCCACTAATGGAAGGCCTATTGTTTGTTGTCAGGGTCAAGTTCAAGAGAAGGAGAGAGGGAAAGACGGACAACAGGGCCAGGATCCGCCTGATCAATGAGGACGAAGAAGAATGACGTTTGACAGTGACAAACTACCTAACAACTTCATTAGATTTAAGGGTGTAAAAGTAAAATTAATACCTCTTGATATTATAAATTTTTTTTTTTTTGGGAACTTTTATGCTAGGCTGGAATTTTTGTTCTACATCCGTTTAGTTCGTTAATTTAATTTTTTAATTTGAATTAAGATCTGATTTTATGTGAACATTTTTTACTGTATTAAAAAAATTAAATGTGACTATTTTTTAAAATTTTTTTACTGTAATAAAATTAAAATTTTAAAATTAAATCGGTGGTGAAATTTAGGTAGTTAAAATTAGTAGCTCTTGATATTTTTTGTCCTGTAGTGTGCGCAACACATATTTACTTCCGGTCATAAATCAGAAGTTGAAAAGTTAATGATTACAGCAACAGTACACATCAGTAGGATAAAAATACAATTCCTAACATAAGTTTGGAGTGTCTCTCGTGCGACCAGCGTTTTGACACTATGAGTAGGCCCAATAAGATAGCAATTTCCATTGATTGCTTGGTGTGTGGTGCATGAATAATAATGGACTTAGCCGTATAGTATCCAAATTTTTCTTAAATTTAGGCCCGTTTATTTAGCTGATTTGAGTTTAGATATAATTATATGTAAAGATTTTTTACTTTAGTAAAAAAAATTAAATGTGACTATTTTTGAAAATTTTTTATTATAATAAAATTCGAATCGATAAAATAACGAGATTTTTTTTTTACTGACTAATGGAAATACCTTTTGTTTGGGACTAAATTAAATAATATACTAGTCCCATCAAAAAATTCACTTCCAAAAGTTTTAGAAAAATCTATATACGCATTAAAGAGGTTGGTCTGTATTGGACTTACTGTGTTACCGGTTACCACATAGCTCGGCTGAAAAAATGAATGATGAGTCTCCACATATAATACCCTTTTGATTGTTTTGATAAACCTTTAGAAAAGGACTGTCAGAATTGTGGGAGCTTTTTTCAGTGCGGTCACTTTGTAAACACTGAAACCCAATTTATTTGTAGCCGTGCATATTTAATATGAGTCTATGACCAATCCTCTAGTCTCGGCGATAGTTACAATTAATCTTTGTCAAACATCCATTTTCTGACTATAAATTAAAAGAACGTTTGGTTAGAAGATTTAAATTATGTGATTTGAATTATTTTTGATTTACGTATATTTTTTGTGAGAGAAAATATTATAACGAATCATAAATCATGATTCGAATCAGGGAACGAATCCCTCTACCAAACATCCTCTAAGACTTAGCCACTTTAATTCTACATTGACAAGATAAAAAAATCATCAAAATAAATCAAACAAACAAACACAAAAGATTATGTAGGTGTGGCTCAATGTGAGACATGCTTCTTTCAAACTCTGTGGGGCTAGTTCATTAGGGTGAAAAATTAAATCTTGTATTGGCGTCCTTTTTATATAAGAAAAAATTAGGGTAACCAAATTTATAAGGGTGATATCTCCAAATTACCCGCGAATATCTCTACGTGAGGCAATAATCATCGGGAAATTAATGAGGTTCTACAACTTAACAATACGCGAAAGTGTTATTGAGCATGTCTTGCTAATTTGACCCATCCAATTGCCATGTTTATTGTAAGAGGATATCTAATGCAATGCTATAATTGATGTGCCAATTGCAAATGTAGTATTTGACTGTAAAAAAATATTTTCTAATGTAATGCTATTTGTTATGCTAAATTTCCCATATGTTATAATTTTAGCAAATTTTTAACTAAGTATAACATATCTAAAATTTAGCGTTTGATTGCTATTGGTTAGAATATTGACTTTTTCATGTAATTATTGTAATTTTTACACTTTCTAATTATTTTAAAAATACAAATTTTCTTTTACAACTTTCAAAAGTTAATGATTGTGGAAAAAAGTAGACTTAGCATTTCAAGTAGCATAATGCATTAGAGCAAAAATAACTAATATATTTTATTATACTTTTTGATGCTAAATATATAATTGACATTAACATTTATATTGCAGATAGTCTAAACATCTTTTTAAATAGACTATAAGATCGTGAATAACTAATAGGAGCCTATTAGCACATACAAATTACGTTAGAAGAAATTTATTAGAGTGACTATCTAGCAAAATAAAATTGATAAAATGATTTTTTTTTTCATTTTTTTTATAAAGAATGACTAAAAATAGTCATTTCTAATTATTTTGTAATCATTTTACTAATAAATTTTTTAAAAAAAAATTATTTTGCTAATAAAACTTTTTTAGTAAGCAAGCGCTAACAACCTCTCCTTTTATCAAATTTCTTAATATTGTTAAAAAAAAAATAGTATGAAAGAAAAGACAAAAGACCAATCCGAACAGGCAAAAGAAAAACCAAGACCAAAGAGATATGTTGATTATACATAACATAAGTGAGCTTTAATTGAATTGACTGATTGATGTAAGAATGCGTGGTACAGTTTGAAGGTGTTAATCAACTATTTAAGTCGGTAAAGTATTCAAGTGCCCAATGTTGCTTTCGTTAGAACGGGGAGGATAACTCACCATTGATTAAAAAAATAGACCTTCTCCGATACGTAAATATATTGATAGATTAAGTTTTTTATTTATTAGATATGTATAAAATTACATAAAAATTAAAAAATATATAAATTCAACGGTTAATAAAACTTGACTTATCGACACACTAAACGTATTAAAAAATCTCCCTAAAAAAAAGAAAAGAAATTAATGAAATATATATTGCCCACTATTAGTAAACACATGATCACGATAAAGAATTAAATAACAAAAAATGTGAAAATTGAATCTCACATAGTGACAATTTTCATATATACTACATTTATAGTGATTACATCATGATTATAGCGTTCTAGTATTAATTGCACTTAGCACCATCAATTAATAAAAACTGAGTCTCGTATTTTTTATTAGTGGCGGTGTTTAATGTAAAGAGTAAAAACAATATGAGTCTCATATCTTTTAAATTTAAGAATAAACACAAACTTATAAAGACATTCGACCGCCCAACTTAGCATGTTGACATTTTAAGATAGAAGCTTAAGTTTTTATAAAATCCAAATTTCATTGTATGTGGTATTAAAACCCAACCACCTCAAATGAGGGACTCGATCCATCTAGTACAAGATTGATGATTTCAAAGAGATTAATATCATCTTACGGGGGCGTGTAAAGGGTAAAAATAAACTTGAGCCCTACATCGTTTAAATACAATAATAAACACTAATAGGTATTTTTTTCTTAAAAAGTTTAAATTTCCTCACTTATCACGGCGGTGCCCAAATATATATATATATAACTCGAATATTTACCCATTAATAGGTATTGTTATTTTAGCCGTAAAATATTGATTTAACGGTTATAATAAATTAGATAGTTAATCAAAAAAATTTAATGACTATTAATAAAATTAAATTTTTATCATGTCTTATCATTAAATTTTCATATTTAATACTAATTATTGATAAGAACGTAACTATCGAAAACTCTCGTTCATATATATATATATCAACATGATGGTCATTTGTCAAACTGTGAATGTAAATGCACATGGTCATGGGATCAGTCAGGCAACCACGAAAACGTATTAATGGAGATGCATGTGAGCGTTGCCGGCAAAGAACGAAGGGGGTCAGCTTTTGGGTGTACGAACCATATGGCACCTAGTTTTGCCCTAGGTTGTTAGTAGTTGTAACATATAATAATAAGAGGCAGTGAGGCACCAATTTATAAGTAAAACATTAATTTCACGTAAGACAAATTAAAAGCTCGCATGTGTCAATTATTTCGGCTGACATGATGAGATCCTTCATATTAATCTCATGTCAATCAAGCATACTTGTAAATATGGAAAATTGTATTCTTTACCTAAAAAATATGGAGAATTGCATATATAGTTGGGTATAAAATGGCTAGGATATTATAGGTTTATAACCTCATATTTTCATCATATAAATGCATTTTTTTTTTCTAAAACGTAATTCTGAGGTATTTAACGAGTCATAATTGTATCTCATGATGGGGTATTTTTTTTTTTCTTATACTCTACCACGGAATTATGTTAGAAATATAAAATATGTATTAAAAAAATGAGATTCATCTCTATAAGAATAAATTCCTAATACTCACATATATAATGATGAGTTCCCATATATCTATCTAATGCGACATATCTTACACGAATAACGGGGATCTCATGGAGATGAATAACCGTGTTCCAGAAAGAAAAAGGTTAGTAGAAGTCGACCTTTAGGTTGCACAATTTCTTTCATAAAAAAAGAGCCTAAAAAAGAGACAGCATTTTAATATAACGTATCGGTTTATACAATACACACTGGCCCCATTTGGCACGCATGATGGGACAATATTGGATAGGATAGTTTTATGCTATAGAAAAGGATAGAATTAAATTTTATTTTAATCGAATCTAATATTTGGTGTTGTGTTATTATAGGATAAGGGCATTTTTTTGCAAAAAAAAAAAATTAAAAATTAAAATTTTGGACAAATTGTAGTTTTTCAAAACTTGAAGTGTTTTACTCTATGAAAATATCATTTTGAATTTTTAAACAAGTACAATTAAGCCTCCAGTTTTATAAAAATTTACAAATAGGTTCCTAATATTTTTCACAATGTGCTCTAGTAATTAAAAGTTATCCCCTGCTTCAGTTGGGATAAGTAACATCCCCTTCCAAGGGGACTTTAGTAGGGGCTGTACAAAATAGTTTAAAATTTACGGAAATAGTAGAAAATAGGTCAATATGAAAAACTTAAAAAAGTATATAGGTCAATTTTTAGTTATAAAAATTAATAGGCCATAACTTGTCAAGTTATGGTTTATAACCAGATAAGTTATGGACAAACTTGTCAAGTTATGGTTCATAACCAGACAAGTTATGAACAAAAATAGTAATTTAATCTATTTATTAACTTATGTAAACTATTGACCTATTAATTTTAATTCATCTTAAGTCTTGGTCTATTTCTCTTTTTTTCCCTCAAATTTAATCCTATTCAATCCTCCGTAATCATTCACACCAAACGGGCCCACTAGGGATTTGTATGAGACTTCGTCTTTAACACTTTGTTTAGTAAGAAGTACAGAATATATGAGAGAAAGGAAAACTTTTTGGGCTAGAAAAATAAAAGGATAGAAAATATTTTGGTTTTAGTTTTCCCGTTAATTATTTGGTATGGCACGGAAGAAAGAAAATGAATTTACTTTTCTTATTTGGTATTTTAAGGGAAACAAAAATTATTATTTTTACCCAAATGCTTTTATGAATATTTGACTATAATTTGAATGAAAAAAGAAGGAAATTTAGTCATTTTGCTTCATTTTTGTAGCTGCAGATTTTCTCTTACAAAATCCACCACTTTTAAAATGATAGAATTTGGTATACACGCCTTCAAAATTTTCCATTTAATTTTTCTTTTCATCCAAAATTCTTTCCTAACAAACATGTGAACTTACCAATTTCCATTTCAAAATCGCTCCAATAGTTTCTTTCCTTTCACTTTTTATTCATACTAAACAAAGCATAAGTCACATAATTTAAAAAACTACTACTATGTTATATCTTAATTCCATGTTTAAACTTTTTGAATTTGAAGTTGGGGATTTGAACTTATGCCTTGTGTCTACTGTCAACAAATATGAAGGAAACATATATTAATGAAGGGTTCAACTACATCCCCATAAAACCAAATTTCTCAGGTCAAAGCGGGAAAAGTATTCTCTACTAAATTAATATGGTAATACATATATTGCTTATCACTTTTTTTTTTTTTTTGCCTCTTTCATATATACAAACTTTTCACATTTCCCCCCCTCTTTAACAAACCTGTCAAATTTAACTTCATGGATTTATTTTTAAAATTCTTGAAAATACAACGTATACAAAGTGTATATGTTAGGTATTATATTTTGTTGGAAACAATATTTTGGTTTGCAAAAAAAAAAAAAAAAAAAAAAAATGGATGGAGCTTATGACGTGGCGTACAAGGCAAAGTCCGGACCAAGCTTGGTTTGTATTTTGAGTGATTTTGATCAAGAGAAGGATTTAAAATTAAAAAAAAAAAAGATTTCAAGGTGCTATATGAAAGGATGGCTTACGTGAAGCTATGTTTATCAAAGTTTGACTTGGTTAGACTTCGACTTAAAATATACTTCAAAAGGCACAAAAGTGTAAATATACACTTATGCCATATACGTTAAGTAGGGGTGCTGAGTGAATTGAATCGATTTTGGTTTCTTTGGTTTTAAAGTTAAAATGGGAGTTGGAATTTTGAGATAACAGGTGCTCAATTCAAGATTGATATGAATTATTAAAGATATAGATAGTGGCTCCTCTATAAATATCCATCTCAAGACGTTTTGCTATTGAGGCCATTGAAGAGATTACAGAGAGTATATTGTGGGCTTTTCAGAGAAAATATAGAGAAATATTTGTGAGTCTTGAGAGTTTTTTTTTTCTTGTATTCATTCTTTGGGAGAAGACTTTGCAGTTCGGGAGAAAATGACCTGCCAGTTAAAAGGATTTTACCGTGCAATATTTTAGATGAGTGGTACTCGATCGCTGAATCAGGCTATATAATTGTTACAACACTTATGTGACAACTAGAAGAGGGAGTCTTTTATTGTATAAGTCCATTAGTGGTTGTAATTTTGATTAATTAGTGGAAGATTCAATATCTAGGCGTGGCCTTGTGGATGTAGATTTCACTGAATCACGTTAAAAATTTATGTGCACTATTTATTTACTGCTTTAATAGATTGGCATGTTAATTAATCATTTTTACTCAGAAAATTTAATTAATTAGGAGTGTTACAAAATTTATTTCAACAAATTCTACAACAGAAAGTGTAAAACAGATCTTCTAGCGGTTCACTGATCATTTATTTCGATGAGATCTTGGGTAAAGGTCCATGTTTGCATAGAATGGATTTTCTAAGATAAGGACGTTCGGTTTCACGCCTCCTACTATTGGATGACACTAACTACTCATACTGGAAAGCTCAAATGAAGCCTTTTATTAAGGCCATTGATAAGAAGGCATGGCGTGCGATTTTGATTGTCTGGGAACATCCCATTACCAAGGATACTGAAGGAAAAGTCATACCAAAACCCGAGGAAACAAGGTCCACTAATGAAGATAAATTGGCGAACAATAATATGAGGGATTTGAATGTTATTTTTAATGGAGTGGATGCTAATCAATTCAAGTTCATCTCTACTTGCGAATCAACCAAGAAAGAATGAACTATTCTTCAAACTGCCCATGAAGGGGCCACTGCCGTAAAACTCTCAAAGCTTCATATGCAACTAGGTTTGAAAATTTGAGAATGCTTGAAAGTGAAACAATTGTCGATTTCAATGCTAAATTATGTGACATAGCTAATGAGGCGTTTCCTCTTGGAGAAAAATATTCCGAGACTAAACTAGTGAGAAAAACCCTAAGGCCAGTACTTTAGAGATTTTCCCATAAGGTTGCAGAAATTGGGGAAGCCCGAGATGTGAACTCTATGAAACTAAGTGAATTAATGGGGTCCTCACATACTTTCGAGATCAATTTGAAGCAAAAGAAGAAACAAAAGAGTATTGCTTTCCAAGTCGAAATCCAAAAGCCTCTTAAAGAAGTTGAGTCTGATAATGAAGAAGATTTGGCCGAATCTCTTGCCCGGGTGACAAAAAAATTCAAGAAACATATTTTATATTTTAGTCTTGGCACAAATTTCTTTCTTAAACTACATAAGGCCAGAAAGTCAGGGAGATCATATACATATGAGATTGTTACAGCAAATAATGAGGATATAACATTTAGGGATACACGGTTGAGTTGAAGCTACTTCCAGTTCATAGAGATTTTTGAAGCTACTTCCAGTTAATGTCTATTTATATGGAGTCTCATTCATAGCGCTCTAATTACTAGTAAACAATCCCCTTTTTCTTGATTCGTGGATGTGGACATAATGTTGAAACGCGTATAACATCATTGTCTCTTCTCTTCTCCCTTTAAAATTCTCATTTAATTATTATTATCCTACTCTATCAAATATCCCAATAAACTTATTAATGAAAAATAAAATTACAAAGGAAATAGAGTAAAATCTGTCCTAAAAGGCTAAGAACAAACTCGAAGGAGATCATCCATAACTCAATTAAGACAAAAAAAAAAAAAAACACGTACACACCAAAAGTAGGAACAGCTTATCAATGCTCTATTAAGGAAATGACAGGCTTTGTATAAAGTAAAAGCCAATGGATAAAACCTAAATAAAGAGGGGAAAAAAAAAGTGCATGATTCATTATGGTCTTCATTGCAAAACCTAAACTTCTGAGTGAAAGAAGAATACAATTAGGGACGAACAATGGACATCACCCCATCTCAACCGATGGCGATTAATTGGTGAAAGCGCTAATATGTGTTATAATTAACTGCAATCTCAATAGATTGCAATGTTGAAACCACCTAGAGTTATTCTAGCAAAAATGATAGAAACAGACCGCGGTTTCGGAACGAAGTAGGGTTTCTCAAAAAATTCAATCCAACTATATCGGCCATTTCGGTAAGATTTGGTGTTCTAATTAATAATGTCTGATCAATCACATTTTGTCATGTTATAATTTAACAAACTCAAATATTTAACATACTCAAATATTATTATTTTCATAAAAAGGTTCGTTAAAAAACATTTTAAAATTTTTAAATAACATGTCGTGATTTAGTTAGTTAGATATCATTTTAAACACACTACAACAATAAAGGTCATTTGCGATGACCTTATTTGTGACGACATTTGTCGTCGTAAATATTTCATTACTTGCGACGACATGTCGTCGCAAATAACCTCCGTTAAATAAATTAAGCATGTTGTCGCTAATAAGTGCAATGTCGTCGCAAATAGTTTAGGCGCGCAATTTCCAATGGTGCAGATTTTTGCCGCCAAAGGGAATCCATTTTTTGCGACGACTTGTCGTCGCAAATATTTTTTTATTTGTGACGACACATGTCGTCGCAAATAATACCACTCTATTTGCGACGATGTGTTCTCTTTGTCATCGCAAATAAGCTTGACCGGTCGAATGATTATTTGCGACGACAATATGTCGTCGAAAATAATTTCAGATGTTGGGTATTTGCGACGACATTTTAATTTATTTGCGACGACAATGTCGTCGCAAATAATTTCAGATGTGGGGTATTTGCGACGGCATTTTAAATTTATTTACGACGACAATGTCGTCGCAAATAAGTCTGATTTATTATACCCTAACTTCTTCCTCTTCATTTTCCCCCGATTTCACTCTCTCTCTCTAAACAATCTCCGCCTATTCTTCTCCTCACAGCCACCGCCGCCACCTGCCGCCCCTGCCGCCCTCCGTTCTCTCTCTCTATTCCATTCTCTCTCTCCTCTTCTCTCTCTTCTCAGCTTTCTCTCTCTCTTCCCTTTTCTCTTTCTCTCTCTTCCACTCCCCCTCCCTCTTGTTCCCATCTCCGGCCGCTCGTCCCGCCGCCCCGCTCCCACCGGCACGCTCACGCCGTCCCGCCCCCACTACCTAGCC
>NW_010358079.1:83341-92383 GCF_000414095.1 Morus notabilis | reverse complement strand
CCTCCTCCACCCCTACCGAGCCTTCCAACCTTGAGTTTATTTATTTTTTTTTTTCTTTTTGTAAATTTTGTACATGTTGTTATTTGCATTGATTCGAAGAATGTTAGGGATTTTTGTTAGAGATTATTGTTACTTGCTAAGTAAATGGAAGAAGAAAATAGAAAATAGAAAATGTTATGGATTTTTGTTCGAGTTTAGTCATTTTTTATGGTTCTGAGAATTTAATTGACCAAGAATTGTGTCTATATGTTATTCTAGATGTTAATAAAATGTTAATTTTGGTGTTTGAAAATTATGTTCGATGTTTTGTTTTGGTGTAGGCGTTTGATTTTTCGCCTCCGTCACTATTTGTACAGTTCCTCTGACGTAATCTTGCTATTTTCAGCCCCCGTTTAGTGGGTTTGAACTTTGTAAGTTTTTTATATTTATTTAGTTTAAAATTATTGTAGTTTTTGGTTGTATGAATTCAAGATTATGATGAGAATATTTAAATTATGATTTTCTTATATTGTTGAAATTTAGTGTATGTTTATAATTCTTATTCTGGGTGGCATATCTTGCAGCTATGGTGTGCCGAAATCTTTTAAAGTTATTTTTTTGCAGGTTTTGATTTTTGGATCATATGAAAAATAAGTCGTTATGCTGCCGAAATTTAGTTAGAATTTACGAATTTTAACAAATGTAATTTATTTGATAGGCCAGTACGGAAACCCAAGAGCCGATGGCTGCCATAGACAATTGGGCAGACATGCATCGTCGCGGGGACTCTTGGGTTAATACCCATGTGGAACATACTTTCGTAAGTATTTTTACTTTTCATATTAAATTTTTTTATACTGAAATAATGGTTTTATAACATGTAAAAATAATTATAATGTCTTATTATGTAGAACACCCTGGAGGAAGAGAGACAAACGCAGAGAACACAGACTACTTCAAGCTCGACTAGCCCCCCACCCCCCCCCCCCCTGATGAGCATGGGGTTTTGGAGCAAGTTCTTGGCATGCGTAGAGGACATAAGATAGGAGTGGGTCCGACGCTCTCCCAAAAGCATTACTCCGGGGCTTCTCCTTCATCTGGTGGTTCATTCTCGGACGCAACATCATCGGCTCAACCTGACCCACGTGTGGATCATTATTTAAAGAAATCGTATCAGGAACAAATTAAGATTTATGACAATCAGATGAAGATGTTAGAGTTGGTGTCTAAATTGCAGCCCAACATCCAATTACCTACGATTGATCGTCCAGAACCAGTTAACCTAAATGCTCTTGATCTGCCTTCTTCAGATGATGACAGTCCTAATGATGATTCAGTTGTTGGCGATGCTACAAACTTAGACGATTAGTTTCGTTATATGTACTATTTTATTTTTCACATTATTTAGACTTTTATATATTTTTTTGAACATTATATATGCACTTCATGTAGTATTCATAATATATTTTATAAATTTATTTAGATTTTCTATTTTTAATATTAATTTATATTTCACTTTTAATGTATCTTAATAAATTATATTCAGTATGTAACATAATAATGTTTAATTAAAATTATTAAAAATTAATTAATTGCCATTTTTTAAAAATTATAAAAAAAAATTATTTCAATTTTTTACGACGACTTTTTTAGACTTGTCGTCGCAAAAAAGTAAGATTATTTGCGACGTCATTTTGAAAAATGTCGTCGCAAAAAAGATCATATCACGAGAATTTTACAACGGCGTATTAGCGACGCTTGTCGTCGTAAAAAAAAAGATGTCGTCGCAAAAACTTTTTTTGTGACGAATTATTTACGACGATATATCTGTGACGACACGTTATCACAAAACTGTTATTTGCGACGACACTCGAATTTTTGTGACGACAAAAAGTCATCGTAAAAATCCATTTTTCTTGTAGTGACATTAAATTAGACTAGTAATTTGAATCGGTTCTCTCCAAAAAGTTGATTTAATAATTATTAGCTAATCAGTAGACATTATTGTTTACGCATTTCCAGCACATAAAAGATGGACGTGCTTTAAAGTTCCGTCCTTAACTTTATAACATTCCATCTCGCATTAATGATTATTAATGGCGGACTTTGCTCTCAACTGTTCTTTGTATTTCGTAATATCCCTCTCACCTTCCATGAGTTCTAGATTGGTTTGAGTTTCCCTGTGAAGGCACGAAAGTCCAACTTTTATCCATGACTTTGGAGTTTGGAGAGAATTAAATGCAAAAAAGAAAATTAGGTTTAGAATTTTAACTATTTAACAACAAATATGTATTTACATCTAATATTGTGCTTTTTATCGTTGAGATTTTAACAATTCGGCGCACAGAAGAATTAGTTAATTTGAGATAATTTGATAGACCGAAAATATATTTTTAGATATTTTTAAAGTCAGTGATGAAAATAAAATTTGAACTAGGTACTAAAAATGAGATTAACCATTTAATAAAAGCAAGAAAACTTAATTAATAACAATGACTGTTGCTTGTGAACCATTGGATCTAATCATCTATTTATATGTTAGTCCAATATCTCTACTCTAATTATTATTAAATACTACAAACTCTTCGTCCAACTGCATCACTGCATGTTGCCATATGATACTATGCATTAAGCTAGCACATGACATGGTATTATCATTATTATTATTACAATAAAAACAAAAGTTGTGATATATATATATATAGATATATATGGGACTGTGGATCTCTTGGAACTCGTTTGGTTTATGGATTAAAACTATTTTTGATTTATGTGTATTTTTTATGAGAGAAAATACTATAACGAACCATGAACTATGATTCGAATCAGAGAACGAATCCTCCAACTAAACGGGCTCTTGTTCTTGGGTTGTCTTTGGCATGCATATTCATTACTCATTACTCGAAATATGTTGAGCATTGAGCAGTAGTAGTTAAGATATTGGAAACTAAACTCTCTAAAACAATTCAATTTTTGAATAAATTTCAGCAATATACATATCCCCAAAACTTTGACACAAGTTTCAATGTTTGAATTTCACTCTCAAATTATAATACCGACGGAGACGCGTGCCATGTAAACAGAATATATAGTCCATGTTAGTGCTTCAATTAATTACCATCACTTGCCAACTTGAAGATCAGGAGGAAGACAAAAGAAAAAAAAAAAAAAAAAATATATATATATATATATATATATACACAAATATAGAGAATATTTATGATAGGACATGTACTTTTACTCCACTCATAATTATTATTATTTTTAAAAGTAATAAGGCATTCTTATTAAAAATTTATAGTATATAATAAAGAATTATTTTTATTCTAAATCAGACCGTTAAAAAACTAATTTAACAGTGAAATACAGTTTTTATTAGTGGAGCAAAATACTCTTTTTCACCGTAAGTGCACTCATATATATGTATATATGTATAATGCATTAGATATTTATGACATTTATGGGGTGTAGTACTGCACTGTGCCCGCATACTAAGCTGATCATCATGATGATCAAAGCTCAAAGTATAATAACATTCACCTAAAAATGATGCCTTTGCACCAACAACTACTACCTCCATCCCCATTTTAAATAGTTATAATATGTGTAACCTTTTATGTCATTTCCTGTATAATTTCAGGGTAATATTTTATGCAAAGTAATTATTTAGCAAAACACATATAATTACTGCTCAGAAAAGAAAAGGCTTTCTGGACAGAATCACGCATGCATGTCCAATTAATAATTTTAACGACTGTGGTTCTACAGTTTATGAACCCTGGCAAGATCATTATGAACAGTTAAGTCACAAACTTAATTATATTGAATGGATAGATCAGAGACGTACCTTCTGATCTCACCCTTTTTTTGTTTTTTGTTTTTTTTTTGAACGAAGGGATTGTACTTTGGCCCAAAAAAGTGAAAAGAGAAAATTACGTGCATTAAAGGGGTTTGTTGGGTTGGTTGAATGTTCTCGTATGGGCCCTGCCTTCTTGGCTCCTTTTATTGAGTCAATTTACGTATTAAATAAAAATATATTTAAGTTTTGATTAAAATTACGTATTAAAAATTTATATAAGTTCTTTTTTTTTTTTATACAAATTCGATGGTCTTTCATTGTTTATTTTTTTAATGCCTATCAGAGAAATCTCAGTATATCAATTTTGAACTCTTTTCCTGAAATATATATACAAAAAATTAATGAAAATCTAGAATAAGTTATCTGTACATGCATAAATTCAGGCCGGCCATACGAGCCTTGAATAAAGATACTCGTGTTAATCTTTCAACACGTAAAATATACTATAAATCGAGAAATAATATAAGCATATATATATATATATATTTATGGGAAGGCTTAGCAAGGGATGGGGTTCTTCTTCCTTTTTTGGTCTTTTAATATATTTAAAGAGGGGTATTGGTGCGGGACCGATTTCTCTTGTAAGTGCCAATCTAACTGCGACGTTGATTGACGGAACAATTGCTCCTAAAAGTTTCAACAGATAAAAAAACCGCAATTAAATTTTGTTAAAAAACATTCGGGACCATGCTTCAGATATGCACTATATAAGAGTAAGTTCGGTAATTTTTTATTTTAAAAAAATCTTGCTATTTACCTTTAAAATATTGAAAATAACCCACACACTATCATATAAGGACACCAATGGACACTTTTGGTCTTTCATGAAGAGTCTTTCATTGTAAAGGAACAATTTTTCCATCCATGCATCTTCTTCTTCACTCACTCTCTCTTATTATTATTATTAATTTTTTTTTATATATAAAAACATGCATCTCATTTACAAGGAAGCATATTTATCAAAACAGTTGATACAGGGAGTGACAAAGAAACTGATAGAAAAAGTGATGTTAACCTTTTTTTTTTTTTTTGAATTGTCAAAAATATATCTAATATTAATAGCTAACGAGCAATAGCCTATCTACAATAGGATAATACTATAATTGAACATTTTATTGACTAATTAACTATGAAATCCACGTGTTATAACACAAGAACATACACAATTTTATTTAAAAAATTTTATCATTACACTACATTAATGTAGTTTTCCAGAAATATATATGTATATTTCAGAATCCACCCTAAACACCACACGTTTAAAACCATACTTCCATGGGCACATCCAACTAATAGGTTTGAGGCGCCCTAGCGATACAGGCTGTCTATCAATTCTGCTAGGAAATTTTGAATACTATGACGCCAATTGATCCATCTGTTTTATTTTAAAAGGGGAAAAAAAATGATATAGACGCGTACAGTGAAATTATGATTGCTACATATATAATATAATAAGGGTACATAAATATGGATAATTTAGAACTCCAGTACTTAATCATCTAATGTTAGTTCTTAATTAATGTATCCCCAAAACCAGCAATATGACTTCTAGAGAATTTATACCTCAACATATGATTAACGTTTCAGAAATATATATGTATATGTATATATATAAACATAAATATGAATATATATAATTCTAAAAATTAAAATTAAAACTTTTTCGTTGTATACAGGTTATTTAATGATTGACTGTATATATTGTTTATTAGTTTGGAATTATAAGTATACAGAAACATTCTTACATATAGTGGCTCTGATACAGTGCCGCATCTAATGATAACAGATATGTATGTGCTCAAAATTCGTGAAAAGACAACTAACCCAATTAATTTTCATGATCCATTCATCCACCAAAATTTTTTTTGGACATTTTATTATTATTATTTTAATTTTAAGGCGGGAGATTTGAACTAGATTTACATCTTATGTGAGTGTCCAATCTATCATACCCATCCGCAAGAGTTGCTCTTTGTGGTATTTGTCTATTTATTTAGTTGGTGGCATTTGTCACTACAACAATAAAGGTCATTTGCGACGACATTTTTTACAACGACAAATGTCGTCGTAAATAATACAATATTTACGACGACATGTTGTCACAATTACTCTCCGTTAAATAAAATAACCATGTCGTCACTAATAACTTAAATGTCATCGCAAATAATTTTGGAGCGCAAATTTCAATTTGCGATGACATTTCGTCGTAAAAATCCCTTTTTCTTGTAGTGTGTGCTACAATGTCTTGACTCTTAATTGATTGGAGATTTCTTTGGGGTCTTATTTTAAAAAAGCGTCATATGTGTTCGTTTCTTGGTGTGTCGGAGATACTTCCGTTATCGATGTCTGACATACGTTTTACCTACAGTGTGATTAATTCTATTGATGGAGCTGGTCTTTTGAGGGTTATGCTTTATATTAGTAGGACATTCACATGTAATATTTGTTTTTAATTGAGTGAAATCTTCCATTTCCTTTGAAAAAAAGGTTGGTATAAAAAAAAAGTGAAATTCTCGGCAGTTAAAGTATGTCTGTAACTACAAAATTAAACATCTTATTATCGAATGAATGTCAATTTTTTACATTCAATTAGATTGGTTCTATTGATGGATGACAATCCAAACATCCTTTTTTTTTTTTAACTAAGTACTGATCTCCTGAAACTTATCTTAATTCATGGTTTAAGCATTTCTTTTATTTAGTAATAGCTATCCACCGCATTTAGTTGTACGCAGGTTGGACAGGACTTGATGGGATCCGTTCTATTTGATTGTTTTAGGTACATATTGTATTAATGGATTGCTCTCCAATTTCGAAATTCATTATATATGTATGGGGTTGGATGGTGGATATATCTTGAATAAGCAAAAATTTATTTAAAAAAAAAAAATAAAACCGAGTTTAAATATAATGCATATTTGACACAGTTTCTTACATCTTTTATATTTTTTCTTTCTTGTTAATAATATTAAAGTGATGGACTTGATAGAAGATATGTTTTATAAAAAGAAATGCCAACTTATTTAGAATGTCTCTGTGAACTTTGATATAATATATGGGTAGGTTTTATAAAAAGAAATGCCAACTTATTTAGATTGTCTTAGGTGAACTTTGATATCATATATGGATGTGGTTTTAATGGTTATTCGAATATTTACTCATCAATGAGTAATGGTATTTTAAGCGTAAGATATTTATCTAATGGTTGTAATAAATTAGATAGTTGATTAAAAAAATTAATGACAATTAATGAAATTAGATTCTTATCACGCCACAACATTAAATTTTTATATTTAATAGTAACCAATTAGAACCTAACCATTCAATATATATATATATATATATATATATAATCCATAAAAAATCTGTAAAACAAATCAAATCATAGAAAGAAGGACGCTAAGTGCTAAGGAGCGATTTTAAAAATAATAATAATTATTTCTTTTTCATTAGGAGCTCTAAATTTATTGAATTTTTGTATTGACCTTAATTAAGTTATCAAATTTTGTTAATTTGTTGGACAACGATTTCCATCTCTTTCTGAACAATTGTACGATTGTTCATTGCTAATGCATATTATCTGCTTGAGGCTACGACCTAAACAGTGTGGTGATATTAATTAGCTCTTTATCTCATAGACAACATATTCAATTGATGGTGGTCCAAGAGAAACTTGTTCCATTCCCCTATTTATGTACTGTGAACATGTCACTTCCTCGGTATCATGAAAATTTTTCCTTCAAAGATTAACGCGCTTTGAACAATAAAAGCAATATATATATATATATATATATATATATGTATATGTATATATGTATGTATATGTATACAAACGGGTCATATACAACTTACTACGAAGAAAGATAATTCTTGGAAAAAGACAACAATGCCCCCCAAGTGGTAGATGTCGATGTTAATGGCGATAGTTGGATTTCATTTATATCACTAGTCAGGTGGTGTTGGAAAGGCCATTAAAAGTGTCACAAAAAAATCTTAGCCTTTTTTTCCCATCCTTAAGGCCAAAGTTTTATAGGCCTCCTCTAGCTTAGTGAAACTATATAAAGAAGCATGTATCGCTTTTCCCATTCACATGCACAACATCTTTTTTACGTACGTAGTCCCATTCTCTTCCCATAAATATCACATTGTTCCCTTCTGAGCTTCTCATTCTTGATCTAGCTAATTCTTTGAAAGAAGGGGAGGAAAAAAATGGGGAATCAGAAGCCACAATCACAAAACATAGTCATAGAAAACAAACAAACTTCAGTGAAACTCAAATACGTCAAACTAGGTTACCACTACTTAATCTCCAATTTTATGTATTTTTCTCTCATTCCTCTCATTTTAACCCTAGCCCATCTGTCGCTGGAAGATCTCGCTCAGCTCTTTCACCGCCTCGACCTCGGTCTGGTATCCGGTACGCTCGTGTGCACCGCCCTGACCGTGTGCCTCGCCACGCTCTACTTCTCGTGGCGGCCGCGCGAAGTCTACCTCCTCGACTTCTCGTGCTTCAAGCCGGAGCCGGCGCTCATGTGCTCGCGAGAGACGTTCATGAGGCAGACGTCGCTCGCGGAGTTATTCAACGACGAAACCCAAGCGTTTCACCGCAAGATCATCGAGAGGTCGGGGTACGGGCAGAGGACGTACGTGCCGAAGGCGGCGTTGGAGGACGTGCCGTCGGCGTCGATGGGCAAGGCGAGGGAGGAGGTGGAGATGGTGGTGTTCGGGGCCATCGACGAGTTGTTGGCGAAAACCGGGGTGAATGTCAAGGACATTGGGATCCTGGTGGTGAACTGCAGCTTGTTTAACCCTACGCCGTCGCTCTCCGCCATGGTCGTCAACCGGTACAAGCTCAGGGGTAACATTTTGAGCTATAGCCTTGGCGGGATGGGGTGCAGTGCTGGTTTAATTTCCGTTGACCTAGCCAAACGTTTGTTACAGGTTTGTGAAATTAAGGGGTGAATGTCAAGGACATTGGGATCCTGGTGGTGAACTGCAGCTTGTTTAACCCTACGCCGTCGCTCTCCGCCATGGTCGTCAACCGGTACAAGCTCAGGGGTAACATTTTGAGCTATAGCCTTGGCGGGATGGGGTGCAGTGCTGGTTTAATTTCCGTTGACCTAGCCAAACGTTTGTTACAGGTTTGTGAAATTAAGTACCACATGTTAGTCATCTCAATTACTGAGTTACATATATATATATAT